>NC_142143.1:33672575-33824090 GCF_024610735.1 Ursus americanus
ATAAATCACTGGACAGACAACAGTTTCTCCACATTCTATAAACTTCAAATTAACAAACAAGAATGGAATATAACAAAACAATAGCTTAGAGTAGATCCATGGTTTCATCAGAGACAATACTCTCTTGGGTGTTTGGTTTGTTCTATTTATCCCCCTGCAGTCTTTTTCTAGGTCACAAAACACATCAATATTTGTGTTCTTTTAGAACCAAGAAAAGTGTTTTAGAATTATTGTAGAAATCAAAGCAATAACTTTTTTTAAGCCCACAAATACTCTTCTTCCATTTTACTCGACAATGTTCATCTAAAAGTCATCATCTTTTATGAACGTTAGTATGCTAACAGGAGCTGCCCTTTACTGGAAGAGCCTCAATTGAAATCGCACTGTGGATACTTTGGGAGTTATTTAAGAATGAAGAATATATTATTTGGCCTAAGTATATTAAATTTACTAGATGGGATTTTTGTTTAAAGCAACATTCTAAACCACTATTGTATTTCCTAGCACTTTAAATATTAATGCCCTTTGTTTGGAGAAAGTTCCGATATGAATTTGACTTAGAAAGCAGAAGCTATTTAAAGAGAAAGATGATTTTCCTACCTATAGATTTTTCAGATCTTTTTTTGTTTTTTGTTTTTAAAGATTTTATTTATTTATTTGACACAGAGACAGCCAGTAAGAGAGACAACCAGTGAGAGAGAGACAAGCAGGGGGAGTGGGAGAGGAAGAAGCAGGATCCTAGCAGAGGAGTCTGATGTGGGGCTCGATCCCAGAACACCGGGATCACGCCCTGAGCCGAAGGCAGACGCTTAATGACTGAGCCACCCAGGTGCCCCGATTTTTCAGATCTTGATAGACTTCAATTTGCTAAGAACATCAATGTCATTTTTCTATTGTTTATAATTTATTTTTACCAGTTTTACATTTATCTTTTCAAAGGTAAATAAATAATTTATTCTATTTGTTTGTTTCTTAAAGTCTAGTGGTAGCTAATAACTATAGCTTCTAATCAACTTAATTAATTAAAAACTTTACTACTATATAAGTGACTTCTGTAATAAGACTAGCTCAAATGAATGTAAGATTTTTTTTTAATCCTTCAACATGAAGAGATGCTATAATACCATGAGCTTAAGGATAGACACCTCTCTGAGGTAACTTTATTTCTCCTATATCACAGGCACACACACACACACACACACACACACACATATGTATATATGTTAACTATCATGAACTGTAAGAAAGCAGCACATTATACAACTTCTTACCTACCCTCTTAATGTTGGGTCTTTTTTCTGTTGCATGAAACAGAAAATCTGAATCCGAAAGAAGATGTATTAAGCTCAGCAGTCTAGCTACTATTGGTATTGGAAGCTCAATTAATGTGATTAGGATTTTCTTTCTCAATTTCTTCTTCCTCCTTTTATTAGGTTGACTTCTTCATATCTCCCAACTTTTTTGTGATTTCCAAATGGCTGTAGCTATTCTTCAACTTACATATAATCTCATTTTTAAAAGAGTTTCTATATGCCCACAATCAAAAGAAATAAATCTTGGCATCTCTTTTTGTATTAATCAGTGGTTTTCAACTGAAGGAAATTTTGCACCCTTGAGAATATCTAGCAATATCTAGACATATCTCTGCTTGTTACAACTGAGATGTGATGGATAGATGCTGCTGGAATCTAATGAATAGAGGTTAGGCATGTTGGTGAAAATCCTACAGGGTGCAGGGCAGCCCACCCTGCAAAGAATTATCAGGCTCAGAATGTCAATAGAGTCAACACTGAGAAACCCTAGGCTAAAATGAATGGTATGTTTATATTTGATCCAATGATTGCAAAGAGGGGAAAAGAATATGCTGATAGCTATAAATCTACCAGTGGTTACCCTTGAAGTTGAGAGCAGAATTAATTCTCCCATGGAATGAGAAAGAGGGAGATGTGACATGCAAAAAATACTGAGCACAGTCTTGCCAGATGTGATAAGCACAAATTCAATAGACATCTACTGCAGTCTCTTCTACCTCCACTGTTTGGGTAGACATAATTATTCTACATTTCTTTGGTTTGAAGTATTGACATTCTATTCTGTAGCAATAATTTACAGAGTTTTGATTTACGTGGAGTCAAAATTTTTGTGTCTTCTTAATTTTTCACACAGTAGTAATGAAGTTTACCCTCGAATCATTTGTTCAATTAGATATCATGGAGGGAAAAAAACATCCAAGTACTTTAGGTTTGAAAATAGTATTTTTACCAGAATGGTAGTGCATTACTTATCTATTGCTATATAACAAACCACTATAAAGCTTACTAACTTAAAATATCAGCCAAAAACAATTCCTCATTAGTCTGTAATAAAGTAGATAAAGTAGTTGGTTTTTGCTGATCAGTTCCAAGTTCCAGATTTGTCTCAGCTCCAAATCCATTCTTTTCTCCCTACTCTGTGATAGGAAGGCTGCGGCTCTGTGAACCACATTCTGCTTGGCCTGTTGGCTCTTTGTTAGGCTCTGACCAATGGATGCTAGAGGGAGTCTGGAAGTCTGGAGGAAGAAGAGACTCTTCCCACCTGCTTGCTTCCTGTTCTTGACAGTATCATCACCCCATCCTGGGCAGCCACAACTTACTCCAACCTGTGAAACCAGCTTCTTCTTGCCTCTTCTGATAACCCTGAAGATTCAGCACGACTTGAACAGTGCTTACTTCTCAGAGGTCTGAGCTCCAAGGCTGCCTGGTATCTGTTCTAAGTTTCTAAGAAGCAATAGCTCCAGCCCCTTCACTCAGGGTGGTAGTGGGTCTTTTCAGTTACGCTCTCAGGGCAGACTTTGTGATTCCATTTTGCTTTTTTATTTCAGTAATTATACAAAATATTTTGCAATAAATATCCTCTATTAAAATAATTGGTGTGGTACTGTCTTCTGGCTGGACCTTGCCTGATATGTTCCTCTCTACAGTACTGATCTGCTGTTGAGATTTCCCTCCCATAATTGTTCCCTTTTCAAAAATCACAACTGAATTACTTTGGAAAGGAAGTCAAGGAAGGCAGAGAAGAAATACAAGCCTATTTCCCTCCAGGAGTTTAGGCCTCGACACAGCAGTATCATAACCCACAACAAAACGTTCCCATTGGTGTTAAGTTTCTGGTTGAGCCAATGAAATTAGAAACAGATTAGCGATCAAATATTGCAGGTGTTTTTCTTCTGTCATTTTCCATATATTCATGTAGTAACCTATTGACTGTTGATACCAGATGCCAAACACCAAATAAATGGCTTGGCCTGCAGAAGGAACTAGATATGCCACTTACCAATTTTGCTATTGCAAGTAATATTTTTCACATAAGAAGTGAACTCCTTATCTTTTTGATATTTTATTTATGACATGACTAAAAGATGCCTTCATTCATTCTGGCCAGAGTCTCAACCTAACAGGATCTTTAACAGCTCACTTTTCTCTGTGTGCCGTACTCCTTTAACCTGGAATACATTGTCCCATATTTTATTGTGCAGGGAAATTATAAATATTTACAATGACATTTTGGATCTATTGTCAGATTTAGGCAAAATGAAGACCCACGCCAAAGTATTACACTTTTTAAACAGGTCTTAGATGTAGCCCAACATCGTCTCTGCTCTTTCTAAAGTCACTACTTCAATACTGTTCTCATTTTCAGTATAGTTTTCTTCTCTGAGAAGTAGTATCCTCAGTGTCTCTAAATTTGGTTGGGAAAACCTAGCTTTCTCCCTTAGGGAGTGTAAAACCTGGAACTATAGTGCTGATAGCTTTTGTCTTTTTGATTCACCATTAGTTTGTTTTGTTTGGGGGAGATTAATGGCACCCACATATACAAGGTTCATTAGTCACATCTCCAATAGTTGGATTACTTTCTCTACACTTCAAATCACCAATATTTTTGAGAGAAATGACTCAGTGTCCTGAACTTTCTCAAAGAAGTGAGGTCATTTTTCAACTAAAGGAGATATTAGGAGTCTGAGGGTAAATGTTGTATCATCAGACTCTCTGGAGGAAAAAATAGATAAATAAAATTCTGAGTTAAAATATTTGTTGTTTTTCATATTGTTGATATCTCACCATGGGCAAGTTCAAGTGACCAATGTGTTGTTACTGAACATGGAGTTAGGACAAAAATCTCTGTCAAAGGAAAATACACATTGGCTCCAGCACACCACTGTGCTGATTAATCAGAATTCATTTCCAGGATAGGCAGCCATCCTTATGTATGAAAGTAGATGATAAACTTCAAACTTATAAATCATATATTTGATTAAGTGTTATTCGTTGATTACTTACCCTGTTAAAGACACTTTGTTTCAAGGAATGCTTTTTAAAAGGCACATTACTGCAATCAACATACTTAAACCTACAAAAATCAAATTACTTTGAGTACTTCCAAATTTATCATATGGTTATGTGATATCACCTACTGCTTAGAACCTGATTACAGTTATTGAAAAACCTCTGTTTTGATCTGAATCCACTAAATTTGTTGATATCAAGTCTATTGACACCATTTTTTAAATTTAGTTTTTATTATATGATTACTTATCAATAAATTAAGTGATCAATTTGCATTGACATGATAATCAGTAGAAGGTTCTGGTAGAGACTCTAGGAAGAGTGTGTTCAACATCTGATGCTGATCTTTGAACAGATAAAAGAAACTGACAAATTACACATCTTAGGCTGTTTTTCAAATTTCTTTTTGTTTCTCTACCTAAAATTCTATTCTCTCCCACTCTCCCATCAAACTCTCCACTCATTCTCATAGTTTCCCAAAATTTTTGTGGGCATATATTTGATGCCTCTATGTAAATGTATCTTCCTCTCATGTTTATAGAGCTTGAAATAGTTCCATTTCTCCTTTTAGAGGCAAATTCTTGGTTTTTCAAGGCAAGAGGATATAATTTCTGAATAATGACATGAAAAATGTTAAAGATTATAAAGTAGCGAAAAATAGATGTAAAATATAGATGTCCTAGAAAAAAATAGAAGATATTTTCTGTTCTAAACAATGGTAATGATAGGAAATCACTTTAAATTGGTCTATGACTATTAGAGTTTTGATGTGATTGCAGCTCAATTACAGCGTATGATAGTGGTCTTCTGAATTATTTTAGAAGGAAATTTATTTTTTCCCAATAAAGACAATTTTAATGTTTAATGTTATATAATGTTATAAATTCCCTATAAACAACAAATAATGCAGGTGGTAATGTATAATATTTTTTATATGAAACGGTATATTTTGTTAGAACATAGTTGTACTTGTAAATGCAAATAATAAAAATCAATATCAGATATTAACACCTAATAATTTTGAAATGTTTCTTATATGCCAGAGACTGTTCTGTTAATTTGTATATATGTGTGCGTATGCATATTCATTTGATCCCTGAATTAAATCCTGAATTAAGGCCCGCTTTCAGATGACAAAACTGAGGCATGAAGAGATTAAATCACCAATGGTAAATGACAAAGCCGAGATTCAAACTCAGTCTTGCTCTGAGCTTGGATTCTTAAAAGTAGTATCATCTTGCATCTTTGCTTCTTCTAATAAATTATCAGGAGGGTGCTGAAAATACGCGATGTGCTAAGACTTAAATGGATCTTATAAATGGTTTGACTCAGAAATTTTCCATATACTTCATGTCTTTTAAAATTTTTTTCTTTTAGTTCTATGCATTTGTGCTTACTCAATGTCTTCTATAACCATCTTTTCCAAAGAGAGAAGGTTATATTATAGGGAAATAAAGAATTTTTCACAAAACTCATGAAACTACACATAACTGTTAGGAATTTATGTAAAAACATCATTTAATTTGTGTTTTAATTTCAGAATTACTGTGGTATTATCACACTTTCCTTCAATTAATATATTTCCATCATATAGGATATATATATTTATTATATTACACTATGATATTACATGATAATATAATGCATAGTTTGTTTTATATCATATTGTAATATATAATGTTACTGCTTCTGCATTAATCCATATCCATATCACTTATTCACTGATTAGTACAGTAATTATAATAGTCATTATATTAGTTTACTATCTGGCTATTCTGGTTACAATTTCCAACTTATAATTCATAACTCTTATTGGTCACCAGATCTTCTTCAGGTGCATAACTCTTTCACATATATAATAAGTACCTGGGGAGAGCCATCTTTTCTCTATTCACTCCATGTAATTGAAGTGCTGAGGACTTCACCTGAACTTGCCCAATTACAGACACCATATCTCCTGGCCTTGAGTATATGTATATATATATACACACCCCATGGCAGGGCACATTTCTAGCTACTTGGGTATTAATTTGTTAACAAATACAAAAACATATAACTTAATGTACAGCGAGACTGGTTCCTACCGGACATATAGACAGCATGAAAACAAGCAGCAAAGTAATGAAGAAAGGCTGGGCCTGATGATCCCATTTCAGTCATGACTAAAGCCAGATGTCTGCATATCCATTTCACATATCTAAGCCACAAACATGTCGTCATCTAATAAATATTAACATACATATATACTATAATTAAATCCATAGTTAGTTGATAATTATATATTATACACATAACTGTGTAATTGTTATGATTTGTATAAACTAGAGTTGACTTTTTTCTATTGTGACAAGTAAAAAATCCCTGATGAAATACAATCCATTACTAATATTATATTAATTTTCTTTTTTTTTTTTTAAGATTGATTTTATTTATTTGTCAGAGTGAGAGAGAGAGAGAGCACAAGCAGGGAGAGTGGCAGGCAACGGCAGAGGGAGAAGCAGACTCCCTGCTGATCATGACCGTGACCGGAGCCAAAGGCAGATGCCCAACTGATTGAGCCACCCAGGCACCCCAAGACACTAATTTTCTATGAATTCAGTGATCATTTTAACTTCGTTTTGCCAAAGTTTCAAGCATTTCTTATTTTTAGATTCCCTTTACGTTCTCTCTCTCCCTTTTTTAAATTCTCTCTCTCATTTTCCTTATTTCTTTAATTATACAAGTGATGTTTTCATTCTGGGTAAAATTAAAAAATACAAAAATGGTAAAATGTATTACATTAATTCCATAATTTATAAATAAAAACTGCTAAATCTTAACTCATTAATTCCACGATTTATAAATAAAAACTGCTAAATCTTAACTCTATATTAGTCTATATCTTCTATTACGTGTTTTTTAAAAAATGGTATATATTCCACATAAATATGTATGATTTGTATAGTTTATTTGATTAATACCATAAATATCATTCAAAATTTATAAATATACACCTCAAACATTGTCTAATGGTTACACAGTGTGCCCTCATTTGGATAAAACAGTTTGTTTACTAAGTTCCTTGTGTTAACTATCTGGGTTGTTTCCAGGTGTTCACTATTATAATTAATGCTACATTATATACTGATATATAAAAATATGTTTCTCTGCATCTTAGATTGTTTTTGAGAAGTAAAGTTTTCAGAGCCCTTTCTCTAATAGCAAGCGCCGGTGGCCCAGAACCATGCATCCCCTCTCCTAAAAACTCTTGCGTTCTTTTTTTCCCATGGAGTTGAGTTCAGACCATTTTTGGGTCTCTCTCTCCTATCAGAATAGCCTTGAATAAAGTCTTTCTTACCTGTATAACTTTGTCCAGTGCAATTTTTGTTTGACAATTCCTATCCACATGGAAAATGGATTCTAGAAGAGAAGACAAAGAGAGCATATATTTTAAAATATCAAGACATACTGAATGCCATTACTGATAAGAACAATAACACTCACCATACTTCAACCTTCCCCCTTGTAAATAGAAACGATAATACAATATGGGATCTATTTCAGGCTATAAATAGAACATCAAATTGCGATGCTAATCGGCCCATATTAATTATTCAATATAGCCTTTGTTTTCAATATATACCATTGGGAATGCTACAGGAATGTGTCTCAGCAATTTGCACATTAACTTGTTCTTCATCTCTCCAACTTTACGATAAGGCCCAACTTGAATCCAAACTGACTATACATGTAGACTAATTATAGTGCTACCCTTTGTTTGATCCTTCACAACACTTTCCTTTAAAGTTCAGATTGTCAGGTCAAATAAGCACCATGACTTTTATATTCTTGATTTTCTGAATATCTGACTATTCATGTATTGGTAGTTTTCCTGTGTGGAAATATGAAAAGCTATGTACGGTTATCTTATCTGCCAAAACTTCCATTACAAGGAATTACTCCCCAGTCTTACAAATTTTCTCCACTGTTCTTAATACAAAATCCTGAAACTAAATGTAGACTGTTGTTGAAAAAAACCCGTGTTACTGAAGCCACCAACTAAATCCAGATGTGCAAGAAACCAAGCTGTGGTGAAGTTATGCCAGAGCTTTTTAGGTAAAAATAATTAGGTGCATGGGCATTGAATTACAAATATTCAAAAATTCCTCAAATGATCTTTTTCCTTTTTTGTTTGGTTGTTTTTTAACAGATACTTTGAAGTTCACCTATTGATCCCACTTTCAAGGTTCCTTCTCCATCCTGTAATTACGGGTTTCTTTTTAACACCATTGTCTTGAGTACATTTGTATTACACCCATAATGTATAAACATTTAATCATATGACATGAGACAACAAAGAGTATAGCATGTGCACATATTTCCCTATTATTCTTTCCTGTCTAGTTGAAGCTTGTTATACAAGCCATTACCAAAATGTGGAAGAATCCCCTAGGGACAATTTACTATGTCATTATTATTTCTGTTTATTAGTGGTTTCCTTGAGCATAATGTAGGATACAGTAGAGTAATAGCTTTTAAAAGAACAAAAAAGTAGAATCCTCAAGTGAGTTTGAACATTTTCAGAAAACCTTTCATTTCAAACTCTTCTGCTTTCCTCAATTAGAGTTCTTCCTCGTACCCCAAAAAAAAAATTTTTTTTCTTTCTTGTAGTTTATAAAATCCATGTTTATATATGTGACATTAACATCTAGCTTACCTGAAGTAAATAATAAAATAGAATTGAATTATTTTCTTTTAATATGTAACCAGCTTTTATTCATGATGACAAAATTAAGCAAACTAACCTCTGCTAACAGCTAAGGGAATTAAAACTATATCAGTATGGATACCTGAATTATATACTTCCATTTTTCCACCAAAGCCCCATACTGCTACTCAAGTGATGGTTCCAAAACACACATCTAACATTTTGTTTTATTATTGTAAATATTGAATCCCTACCATAAATGGGACAAAATCTTAACATTTTAGTGTTGTGTACAGATGCTTTCAGGACCTGCTGGTTTCTGCTTATCTTTTCTTCCTTAATGCAGGAAGCTTGTAGGATTACATGAGTCAATGTGGCTGGCACATAATAAGAGATACATACATCTAAATTCCCTTTCATTGTAGACATGAGCCAATCTACAGCCTGCGGAGGGGTAGAGGAGGGATGGTGGAAGGACTGCAGAGACCTTGAGGCTAAGCCAACATATTCTGACGGGTCCGTTCTTTCAGAGCTGCAGGATTCCTCACTGCCACCCTGGACTGCTTCCTCGACCTCTCCTCCTGACCATATCCATCTATACCGACATTTTATTTTCCAGAGTTACTTCTTCCATTTTGAGCAGTAAAATAAACATATCATAGTCTTTTGTGAAATTTCTTCCACTCAAAATACCCCTTCTCCTTTGGATTCCTTTGCAAATCTCCTATTCGGTCTTCAAAATCTCCCTCTGATTTCATGGTGTTTCTGAAGCCTTCCTTCACATCTTTTTTGTACACTAGGATCACTCTGCCACCTTACATTGAACTTTATTCAATCATTATTTTTTTCGTATCACCCCATTATTGAATTCTGTTTTAGATCTATCTTTCTACTACTCTGTGAACAACTTGGGGGCAGGATAATGTTTTATTTACATATACATTGTTTTCTTTAGCAATTAATGTAGTATTTAGAAAAAGCTAAGGGCATAAATCTAGTTGCTGAAGCTAAATTTAGAGGTGTGTGTATGTGTGCGTAGTATTAGAACTATATTAATAACTACATGAACAACAGTAAATAGGCAGTTTCAGTTTAAAAACTGAGGGGTTGGAAGGAGTGATGGTGGTGAACTATTATGACTTACCAAATTTTCAATGAAAATAAAACAGAAAAGATAGAATAAAGACAATAATAAGTTAGCCGTCAATACTATATGCTCTTGTGAATTAAAAATTTAGATAATTCAGACATTTAGTTGATCAAAGTACAGTGTTTTGTTTTCCTCATTGCAATAACTATATTTAAGTAGTGACTTGTCTTAGTACTTAAGCAAACCTGAATAGGGGAATGGCTAAATAGTTTGGAAGACCTGACTGATTCATGTCCCAAAATCTGTGTAGATGAATTCTGCCAAATAAAAATCAAGGCAAAGTTTAATAAAACTCTTATGACAAAACATTTCCAACTTTTGATTGGACTAAACCTAGCTTTATATTTAACACCTTTGTCCTTTGCTCAGTGTAAACCTATTTCTGGCAATCACTTATTCTGTCTTACTGAATTCTCTCCTCAAATATGAAATGCTTCCACACACTCTTTTCTTGTCATGCTATTACCTATGTTATTCCTTCTCAATTTGTATAATTGAACAGTATTCTTCCAGTTTGCTTACTCAAAACCCCTTAAAGGACTTGAGAAGCAAAGTATATACTCACATATTTTAAAGATGAAATTGTTCATCTTGTTTCAACAATTATAAAGGAATTATAAAGATTGACATTTTAAAATAAACTGTTGAAACACAACCTAAATGTAAGCAATGAACTCCAAATACTATAACCACTTAACATCCACGACCGTTCATTTAAATGTCCCTGTAAATAATTTCTTAAACAATGAGAAATTTCAAGTTGCCAGTTGAAACCATCGTTGTATTCCATTTGTTTCGAATTTCCATTTTACTTTTCCAAAGAGCTTTATCCTAATATATTTTTAAGCGTTAAAATAAAAACTATGTACATTTAAATACAAACTATTTCTTGAGAGCATAAGTTCTTCATATGTTTGTGTGTATGCATATTCTTTGCACAGTTGTACTCATGTAGTCATTGTATAAGTAACCTTTTAGTTAAACAGGCTATTCAGTTACTTTTCCACATTTGGCAACTTAACTGTGGAAAGGGGAAAGAGCATTCTGTAAATGATTGCCCCTGTGATGAATAGCCACATGCTTTCCTTTGGCAAAAACCCTCAGCCTCATATTGTGCAGTGTACTCTGGCACTCACATATACACACAGACGTGCAAGCTCAACACACACTAGGCTCAATGTCTTAAAAAAAAAAATCACTCCCTTCTGCAGTCTTCAGAGAATCCCACAAAGCCATATGTTCAGTTATGCACTGTGATAAGAAGTGTGGAAAGATTGAGAAATCATGCCAGAATGTTAAATAGTAATCAGTTTAGTGATTCCATTTATGATTTTGTTTTGAGTAAATCTAAATTTAAAGCATTTTATTGGTAAAACAGACATGTCACTAGAACTTGAACAATATCCTTTAACACTGAGTATTTTGAACAGCAGGTGCGTTATCATTTGCCTACGCAGATTAGAAGTACTTTTTTTCCCTTTAAAAGTTAGAATTATCTAAAAGAATTCTAATAACTGATGTCAAATATGGGGAAAAAAGCATCAGGGAAGGTAGAAGAATAAAACAATACTTTAATCTTATTAATAAAATAAATAAATGATTTCTAAATAACTGTGCAATTAGATTCTATGTGGGATGTGGGATTTGTCTTCTTTGTTTTGTCCATGTATAACTTACTTTGTACATACATAAAAAAGTATAGGACTTTTAGAAAATGTATAAATTCTAATATTACATTTAAATATATATTAATTTTCATAAGTGGAAACAGACATGGTCTCTAATAACTTGAAAATAAGAAAAAAAAATGAGGTTGGTCTTTGACCAATATTAGAAAAGTCACTCCATAATTACTCCTAGCAGAACCATATAAAATCACTTTAAACAACAAGAATGACACACAGAACATGGATGCCTACAAGAACAAGAGTGAATAAAATAGTAACATCAATTAAAATATGTTCATCCTCTGAGGGTACTGTTCCTGCTGGTACATATGAGGACAGTAACTGAGGAAAGGAACTTCCAAATCTAGTCCAGTAGAAAGACTACTTAGCTTAAAGGATGTGACAAACTTGCACAAATAGTTCACAAAGCCATCATATAAAAATGAAGGACTTTATATCAACAGTAGGATTGTAAAAAAGTTTTAGTTCCTCACTTTGCCACTGTGATGCAAGCAATCATATCTATTTTAATTTTTATTCACAATGAGATTGAGTAGACTTTAATATATTTGCTAATCTATTGGTTCTTTATATATCATCAGGACATTCTTCTATTCTGAAATTATCTATTTCCTTTAATTCTATCTGTTTTGATTTCTGAGAATGCTTTATATTGTGCCTATATCAATCCATTGTATGTTACATACGAGGAAAATATTTTTTGTCAATCTACCATGTGCCTTTAACTTTATATTGTCTATTCCACAGGGAATATTTTTTGTTCTTTGAGGGACTTATTCTTACTCATCAAACAAATTCACCAAAAAAATTGTGATTATAGTTTGGCTTTCCCATGTTGTTTTGTAATAAGAAGCATTTGACAGATGATACATATCTATTTCCTTCAGCAGATAATTTTTATTTTAAATTAATACACTGCAATTCTTGTTTATATAAAATATGCTAAGTTTGAACGTGGCTATTATGTGCATTCACCCTGGACAGAAGGCATAAAAGTCACTGGGCATAAAAGTCATGATTCTAATTCTAAAACTTAGATGTTTATTCACTGGATTAAGGTGAAGTCACTCAGGTAAAAACCATCTTGTGATATCTCTTGATGAATGACCAGATGGCTTTTCCTTGGCAACAACCCTCTGCTCAACAGTGAACTACACTGTTCTTTAAAATCTTCTATAGTCATTAATATGTTTAATAGGCATTCAGTGAATATTTACTTAATAAATTGTATTCAAATATGCTACTAAAATGCAAATCTAAGCTGAATAAATATCTTTTCAAATATAGGCCAAAAAGTCAAGAATTATTTTATACTTTCATTTATCCACTTATTCATCCTTTGTAATCGTGCTGTCTGGTTTCAAATATAATATAAACTTTCTTATCAAAGAATGACAACTAAGAATGCCTAGATATATAGTGACAAACCAATGCAAATAACAATGTACTAAAATAATACAGAACTGGATTAAAAAGACCCCAATAATTGGAAAATTGATCTCTAAACTTTCTAGAAACCATGGCAGGAAAAATCATAAATTCACTGGGTCTATTACAAGTTTTCTTGGAATATTTTGGACACTGCTTATTGGCAAGAGCTCTGATTTAAGTTTCAGAAAACTAGAGCCAAAATTTTAATTCTAGTATTACCAAATTATAAAATTCAACTCACTCTCATTAAGATTCAATTTGCTCAACTTTGTGGATAAATACACATACTTACAAAGTTGTCGTGGAGATCAAAGGAGCCAATACACCAAAAAGGGTTTCAGAGTCATAGGTAATTCTACTATTTCTGTCATCTGAGCTCTGAAAAGGTCTTCTAAATGTTTAGCATAGTGTTTTAGACCAGAAGTTTGCCTTTAAACTGAGCTCAATTGCCTTAGTTTTACATGGTCTGAAACAAAGGCTTAGAAACATTATTTAAAACTTTAGTTTGGGTTATTTTCATTCACTTCATTTCCCCACCAAATTACAATAGTGTCCTTAAATGAACTTCTGGATATAAAAAATAAAATTAAACCACATAAATCAAATCCATATCTATTAAACTACTTTCCATATTTTAAGTATTTTTTTTTACTCCTTGTCATTATTAAGCAATCAAATAAAATCAGACCAATATGCACAGCCAGTTGCTAAATTAAAAAAAAAATGTGTAAATGTGAAACAGGTGACCTATTACTTACAAAACTGAAAATGCAGAAAGTTTATCAAAATAACCAGAGATCAACTTTTAGATGTTTGCTTCATATTATAGAGAAAAGAGTTCTTTTTCAGTACTATAAAATAACTGAAATTGCTGGATCTTTTGTTTTATTTCACAGCTATTTTTTTTAATAAAAGAATTCACTTGATATCTCCATCTCTTAACTCCTATTTCAACCTTAATACTGTGACTTCTCATCACTTTGGCAAGCTGCTATTTGGATGATTTACAATGACCTTGTAATTGGTAAATCAATATGCATCTTCTCTGTCTTCATCGCTCTTGACTCCTATATAGTATTTGTCAGCACAGCCATTGTCCTCTGTGACATTTTCCAGCCCAGGCATCTATAATGTGATAATTTTACACCCTTACACACACACAAACACACACACACACAAATCAACATTTTCTTTTTTTTTAAATAATAATTTTTTATTATGTTATGTTAGTCACCATACAGTATATCCTTAGTTTTTGATGTAATGTTTCATGATTCATTGTTTGTGTAGAACACCCAGTGCCCATGCAATATGTGCCCTCCTTAATACCCATCACCGGCCTATCCCAGTCCCCCACCCCCCTCCCCTCTGAAGCCCTCAGTTTGTTTCCCAGAGTCCATAGTCTCTTGTGGTTCATTTTCCCTTCTGTTTACCCCCCCTTCATTCTTCCCTTCCTTCTCCTACCGATCTTCCTGCTATTTCTTATGTCCCATAATGAGTGAAACCATATGATAATTGTCTTCCTCTGCTTAAAAATCAACATTTTCATTCCGAAGTTTTTCTTCCTTTTTTCTTTTTTTATAATGGAATCACACAATCCAGGTCAGACAGCCTCAAAACACTGGAGACATCATCTGCTATTCATTCCGACTCATATGATTCATTTTTGATAAGAATTCACTAAGATTTTACATACACTAACTAAAATCTGTCTCTTTCCTACTTCATGTCCTCCAATTCCAATTAAAAACAGACCAAAATTCTTTATGGTGGCTTACACAGTTCTACTCCACCTTGTTTCACTTCCTTTCACCATTCTATCCCTTGCCACTCAAGCTGCAAGCATAGAGAGTTTCTTTCTGTACTTTGAAAGCACCGAGCTTCTGCATTTCTTCCTCAAGAAGGCTTTAATAATGGTACCCTCTATCTGGAATGTTCTTTCCTTTTATTGTTGCATAACTGGCTGCTTATTTACCATCACATTCTATCTTCAATGTCGTCTTCCCAGAGAAGCTTTCCCGGGCCAGTCTGATTTAAAACATAAGCTCCCCAAGAGTAGGAAACTTCTCTCTCTCTCTTTTTTTTTTTTTTTTTTGAAAATCTCTCTGCTACTAGGTCCTAGGACAGTGCATGGCATGTATTTGGCATTAAATACTTTTTAAAACAGTGAATGAATATTCTAATTTAGAAATATCTTCATTATTCCTCTCAACATACAGTAGCTCAGAGGACTGTTGCCTTTTCCCTCAGAACACTAACTACCTGGACTGCGTTCTGTCAGATACCTCTCTGATCATGGTCCTTCCATTGTCAACAATCTATATCGACTCTCCACTTCTCAAAGAATGAGGCTCATACATGGCATTCCGTGATTAGACTCAGGCTTGCCTCTCTGGTGCAGTGTATCTTATAAATCCCCAGTCCTCTTCCCTGAAACCAAGCTATCATATTCACTCCTCTTGAGAGATGGGACTTGTCTGTCTCTTGAACATATCCTATACGTTTTGTTATCCATGATTTTTATGTCTTACTTTCTAAATTCAGACTATTTTCAAACTCTTGCCAGCTAAAATCATACATGTGCTAGTGAGGCTCAGTTCAAATCTTATCCCTTAAAAACAAACAAACACATCATTGCTCAATTTGAATAGAATTAATGTCTCTCCTCTGTGAAAAACTACAAAATTTTTTTTCCAAAAAGTATAAAGTGAATGTCTTACATCAGTTGCCCACTTACTTGCCCCTACACAAGATTGCCAGAGTCATTAGTGAAAGAATAAACTCACAGTACATATTTTTAGTCCCTCACCTCATGTAACAGAAGGCCTTGAACAGAAAGGTACTCAATGAGTACACATTGCATAGATATTTGCATGTTTTAAATTTTACAATACTAGTATAGCCTAAAATTTCAATTTATTAATTTCAGGAATTATTTCATAAAGTATACGTTCAAATTACCAAATAGGGAGTAATTACTTAAAATTTATCTACCTTTTTAAAATTATTTTAATTTTTTTGTTTGTTTTTAAGAGAGAGAGAGCAGGGAGTAGGGTGGAAGGCAGAGGGAAAGAGAGAGAGCATCTTAAGCAGGATACACACTTAGCATGGAGCCCAACACGGGGCTCCATCTTATGACCCTGAGAGCATGACCCGAGCTGAAATCACAAGCAGGATGCTTAACCCACTGGGCCACCTAAGTGCCCCAGTTTGTTTGTTTTAATTATTTCCTTAGGAAACAGAGCTGATTGAACTTGTCCACCTAAGTTCTTTGTACTTCACTTATAATTATAACTCTCTTTTGAAAGTATTTCTATCTTTACTAGCTCTGAATATCCTGATGTTACTGAGATATAAGCTGCCAAAACACCACCAATTCATCAGTAATTCAGTACTTGTTATCCATAGGACAGTATCCTTATGTTTACCTTGAGGTCCATAAAATTCAATTCTAAAAATGAGTGAAGAGAAAGTATATACTTCTATCTCAAAAAAATTAAAATATCACATTGCACACACAACTCATTGGATCTGATATTGAACACTTGGAAAGACTTTATTATAAATACATACACATAATTATTTTAATTAAATTTTTAAATACTGTAATGCAAATTATGCAATCTTGAATAAATACATAGGTCATACTTGGCAGCAATTCTAACCAAGGTTTTTTGTAATGATTCAGATCCCAGTGTACAAAATACCCCTTTTCTTAAAAAGTAATTCAATTTTTCTGGTTATTGTCAATTTGAGAATTTAGAAGAAGCTTTGGTTGGTTGCACTTTTAGGATGTGTCATTCCTTAAATGAGATTTAAAAGTTTTATATATTGAGAGAACTACAAAGCATTCAGTATCTAATTTCCTTGTCTCATCACTCTGAAATGTATTACCTGATGTCACATCTCTAACCAGTCACAACGAAATGTGACAAAGCAAGCACTGTTTAATGGTTCCATTTACAACAAGATTTTTATATCTATTCCATTTTTCTGTAATTTCGTATGCCAAATGTCTTCTGTAGAATAAATTAGGTATTGAGCAAATGATCAGACACTTTAAAATGTACACTCTATTTTAAGCTACTCTGAACTCTTTTATGGCAATGCTTTCTTAAAAATTATAAAATAAAAATGTTAATAAGAGAGCGCTCTTTGAAATTATCTATGAAGGTTTTTTCCAATTGGAAAAATACAGGTTGTGAAACTAAGTCTTCTTCATTTGCTGTCCTTAAACAGAAAATGTGTCTTTATTTTTATAATACTATGTACTGTTAATAGGACAAATTCAAAAGTAAAGCATAATAGAAATAAAATTTAGATTTTTTTTTTTAATGGGCACACCAGTACAACTACTACTGTTGTAGTAGGGATAAATACTGAGCCAAATACTGGACTAACTATTTTTCATTCCTTGCTTTATTTAATATTTAAAATAACCCTGGAATAGAGATGTAGAGAAATTTAGTATTTTATACAAATTCTGAAAATAAGTTGCAAAATATATACTTTAATATCTAAGACTGAGCTAATATGAACTCTTAACTCCTATATAATTCTGCATCTTCCTCCTTCAAACCAATATTCATATAAGCATGTATTTCTCACACACTGCAATAATTTTTTAAAAAGATTTTATTTATTTAATTGAATGAGAGAGAGAGGGAGAGAGCACAAGCAGGGGGAGCAGCAGAGGCAGAGGGAGAAGCAGACTCCACGCTGAGCTAGGAGCCTGATGCGGGACTTGATCCCAGGACCCTGGGATCATGACCTAAGCCAAAGGCAGATGCTTAACCAACTGAGCCACCCAGGCGCCCCATGCATCAATTTTTATACCCACATGAACACACACACACACACACACACACACACACGATTCAATGGAAAACTATATTTTTAAAAAACATTGGGAAATCTACCAGTATGCAGAAGGGCTCTGTAATTTTCAAAGTTTTAAATTCACTCTGAAAGAAATAGTGATCTTTTTTCTTACACTATTCAATACAGGATATCAGAAGAAATACTAATGATTTATGACCAAATTAACTCATAATTCATTTTCAACTCCTTTTAGAAAGCCATAGAATAGCCAAGAATTAAGTGCTATAACTGTTTTCCTATTCAAGTCAATATTTATTTGCTATGTTCTTGTTATTGAATATGCAGCATGCCAAAATGATGTTTCAGGGAAATTTACTCTGGCCAAAATAAATTTATAATTTATTTAGGAGGCAGATGTTTTGTTTTGTTTTTTTTCTCCATCATATGCATTTGGTTACCCAAAATCTGTTCTTTTCTCATCTTTCTTTCTAAGTGTTTGAAATATTTATACTGCAAAGGAAATATACAAGTGGTACATATATTTTTTTAGGATATTAGTTGTTTTTTATAAGGTTTTAACCAACTTCTTTCTAAATCATCTTCCTTTTTACTACACGCATTGTATAAGTAACGTAGAGTCTGCTAAAGTTAAACACACACACACACACATTTGTAAACATATTTAGTTTAAGCACTAGCAACACAATAGTAACGGAACAAGCTAATTCTCATTCACATATCTGAAATTTGGTTGGAAAATATATCCCCTATAATTATTAGGAGAGATTTATTTTAACATAAAATGCTTGATATTTTATTCCCTCTGAAAAGTTATAAACCATAAACCCCCTCGACTCTGACTTCAATGTTGACAATCCAATCACATTAAATTTTTAATGTGTATAGTTAAGGAAGCAAAGGACGTGTAGGTAAAGAATCTGCAAATTTGAAATGTCCATTTAACAAATAATTTTTTAGTCTGTGCTAGGAGTTATAATTGAAATGGAGAGCAAGATAGATGTGGTCTTTACCTCTGAGCACTTGCAGTATAAAACAGAAAGCAAGCAATTGAAACCTAAGTCCAAAAAAAAAAAAATGTGGAAATGACATCAAAGTCAGAACAAGCTTAATAGAGGCCCTGCAGACTGCAAGGGCCCGGTAAGGAAGAAGATCATACCCGCTCCCCAGATTTGCCTCCCTGTGAGGCTGAACTGAGCCAAGGATGTAAGCAGACACTGGAAAGAACTATGATGAGACCGAACAACAGAAACAGGAAAAAAAAACATTTTTTTTGGAATGGCAAGTCATTACTCATTGACATAGACCATGTGGGCCTACCTACAGAATGCAGGAGAGAAAGGAAACATTTAAGAGTTCTTGTATCATTCAACATAAAATGACAGACTTATTTGCTGTTATCCATTCCTCTTGCCTCATATTTTGCCTTAATGTATATGCACAGCTGTTGTTTCTGACCCGAGAGACTTTATGTTCAGCCAATTAGTCTACGGTTTTTAAGGGGATTTTTTTTTCCATAGTTGTCATTCGCCAAGCTTTTAAAGTAATAAGTTTAGTTAGAAACACATGTTACTATTCCTTGTGGGATATTTTCTCAGGTAAATTAATATTGTATTGCAAAAGTCTAAGATCTCTAATATAACATTTAATAATCAAAATCTTTAGGTCATTTGAAAATCATTACCTATTTCTTAATAATGTATTTTTAAATCTTATATAGGATTTTGCCTAGAATTTTAAAAATAAGTGGCAGAGGGGAATTTTATTTTGCAAACTGTTGCAGACTGTGTTACACTGGTACTTAGTATTTAATAAAAATGATTGTTTGGATTATAGGGGCTTTGGCTTAATCGTTAAATATTTCCTGCAGCTTTCAAGAAATATTAGAAAATCATAATCAGAGGAAGGACCTGTGAATGAAGATTTTGGGGTCTAGAAAGTGCCACCTCCCCGAGGCAGTTTCTCACAGGATTCTCTTACTTCCCAGCCTTCCCGCACACCTCTCTCCAGCCAAATTCCCACTACATGCCAATTTTAGTCACATCAGATAGATACTGCTACTAAAAATTAGAGGAAATATTATGGAAAGTTTAAGAGTTCAAGCTAACTCATAATAATATGAGTTTGATTCTATATTTAAATTCTCATTCATTAGCACTCTGATTTTGTACAGGTTACCTAAAATTTTTAAGTTTCATTTTATTCAACTTTAAAGTGGAATTTATAAAACCTATCTTAAAGTAAGGCTGATAGTTAAAGGTACTAATTTAATGAGCTAAGGTACATAAAAGCCTTAGTTTCTACTTCATACATAGTAAATTATCAAGAAACAATAATATTAACTGTTTTATTACTACTAGAGTATTTTCTGCCCATACTAATTTCACCTTAAAAAATGCATCTGGGAAACTGAATCTCTTAAGTAGAAATAGGTGGTAATAAGTTATTCAAAAATTGAACTCTTATAGTTCAGTGATAAAAAGACAAAAATATCCCAGTTAAATAATGGACAAGGAATCTGATAGACATTTCTCAAAAATATTCAAGTGGACAATAAGCACATGAAAAGAAGTTCGGCATTATTAGCCAACAAGGAAAAATGAATTGAAACCACTAGATACTACTTCATTCACATCCATCAGGATGACTACAACCAAATGATGTGAAATGGAGTGTTGGCAAGGATAGAGAGCAGGTGAAACCGTCATGCTCTGTAACCCTTTGACACAGTCTGGCAGGTCCTCAAACGGTTACACCATTTTACACACAGAGTTACAATTTTACCAAGATAGTCCATTACCAAACAAACTAAAACATGTCCACACACAAACTTGTAAATGAATGTCCAAAGAAGGAGTATTAGAAGATTTTGGGGATTCTTTGTGATCTTGTACTCAAATTGCACTTAACATTATAGAACAGTAAACAGGCTTAGGGCAAAATAAAGGCTAACCAGGAGAAACTTTGAAATACCTGGAACTAGCACATGTACCCAACAGAATGAAAAGTCATCAAAGATGTTACTCATTTCCCCTTTTCACTCGGTGTGTGTCTGCAAAGCACAGTGATTTGGCTATATCCAAACATAGGCGGCAATTAAATTGTGCTCTGAGGATATTTTCTGACTTGAAACTGGTATTGTGTGAATTGGTAAATATGTCATTGACTGAAATTATAATGCCAAAATATCACTTCTAAAAACATTTTTTGAAATTTTTGTTTTGTTTTTGTTTGTTTTGCTGACCCCTGAAATTGCTCTCAGAAACCATCAGCCTCCTGACCAGAGTTGACATTCCTATTCTAAGGGGTTGCAGGAAGTCTGAGGAGGGATGCAGAGGATTGTCTATAGTTAGATAAATGTTTGCTTCCTGGGTCAGCCCTTTTCTTGAATTGGATTTGCTTCTAAATGGATTACTGAAAGACAGAAATTCATGGGAAATGACATCGACCTCCAAATATAAAGAAACAGAATTTTGTCTCCTGTTGCAAAATGTTTTTTCCTTAAACAAAGATAAATCTATGTAGAGGAATAGGTCTTCCCGGGTTTAAGCTCATTGCATAATACGTTATTTTAAATTATTTAAAGACAATTAAAGTCTATGGAACATTCAACACCTGTCCTTTCATATTGGCTGCTAGTACCATACTCTCCTTCCCATCTTTCTTCTAAAAGATTGTTTTAATTGGAGTGTATCTTTGCTCCATTGGATCAAAATGTAAACAATGAAAAAAAAACCAAAAAACTGTTGGCACTGGCTCTGTTTCTCATTTCCCTCTAGTAAAAGCTATCTTTCCCTACACGATTGTGTGTTGACATCTGTACTTTGGTGCTAAACAAGATAAATAATTATTTTCATGTGTTTGGTGAATATCCAGTATTTCCAGTAGTTCATAATCATAACCTAAGTAATGTGAAAGAGGTACGACCTCAAATTGGAGTTTATTAAAACTCCAAGCTTACTTAACTTTTTAAATAAATAATTTCTACTTCCCCTTACAGATTCCCAGTTCTCTTTATAGATTCCCAGTTATTTCAAAATCACTTTATATTTCAAGAATTACCTAGAAAAATTGAGTTTACTCACAAATTATCACATTGATGATGAAATCCTTCTCATGTTTCCTAAATAACACAAAGCTGGTGTGAGAGTTACTGTGTTTCTGCTCTGTCTTAGGCTCCTTTGCTTAATTCTCACTAAGCATTCAACTCCAACTCTTTCTGTGCAAATCAACACACATCTAGAGATAATGTGTCCAGGCACATGAGCTTTCGCATTAATTCTATTTTTTCACCTAATCTTTCATAAAGAGTCATGAAGGCCCCAACAGTGTATCCCAAATTTGAGATGAACTCACCTCCACAAATTTAAGAAACTTTATAAAATATAATGGACAAGTGTGTTTATTATTCAGGTCAAATGTAAGAATTTTCTAGAAGTAGTAGGACACTTGCTTCTCTTCCTCAGTAATAAATTTTTCAGCACCCTGAAATGATGCCAATGTTTTTAGTATATTTTTGTCAAATTCTTGATAAAATATGAGCCAATCAGGATCATAGTAACACATAAGTATGAAAAGTCACATTTCTATGATTCATTCTTTTTTTTTCCAAGTATATAAATGAAACTAGTTGAGTTTCACATAGCTATGTTCTGAGACTATGATCTTAAAAGTATACAGTTGATAGCATGCAATTTACAAAGTACATAGATCGTTTGAGGACTGCAAATCCTTGATTATAGTAAGACAGACTGTAGTTGAAAGAAGCAAAGAAATAGGCTGCACATATCAGGGAAAGTTAGCCTTTTCTGATTGTCTTTATACTATACACATGCTACCTAAGTATGAGTATTCTCTCCTCTCCTACACTCTTCTCCCCTTTCTCCAGAGGATGGAGGCTGGGCTCATCCCCAGGCTCCAAAGTCTACCTATTTTCTCTTCTCTAGCCTCTAGTCAGTTTGCCAGCACATAAAATGCAAATTTACCCACTACACAAAAATCACCAAGGTATTCCTTGCCTATTGAGAAGTAAGTTAAGTTCTTCATTTTAATAACTGCTTCATTCAGGTCATTATATTACATTTTACCTAGTTTTATAACTAAAATAAGAGTCTCTACATGAATTTCAGGACTCTTCCGTGTGTGTGTGTGTGTGTGTGTGTGTGCGTGTCTGTGTGTGTGTGCGCACACGCACTTTGTGATTTAAATTTTGATTTTTCTTTCGGAGTCCATTCTGTTTTCACAGTTACTCATATAACCTGTGTTACCTGAGAAGTAAAATTTCTTCTCTGAGAAAGAAAAGATAGTGTAACAACAAAATAAAATGTCAAAATACGTCCAGAATTACATATAGAATTAAATAATTAAATATTTCCATTAAAGCTGTTAGCATGAACAGGTCACAAATGAACCAGAGAACTGAAAGCTAGATCTTTCTAGCTTCATTGGACTAATCAACAATATTTTAAAGAAAAGAGCCTTTGCAATGACCCAAATGTACAAATATGAAATTCGTTTCACCTGAATAAAAGTAAAGGAGATAAAGTCTTTCCTTAAACTCTGCCTTATTAAATTGCTATTAAAGTTATGCAATTGATGAATAACTTAGTATCTGCACATAAATTTGAATTTTTAAAATTTATATTTCTTTTTAGAATTCATTTTCTTCACATAGGTTTTTACTTGACCCCAGTTTGACCTAAGAAGCAACCATAGATTCATTAACATTGTGAAAATGTTGGATGTTTTGAAGTATTTCCATTTCTGATCTCCATCTTTCTCTTCATTTTAAATTTACTCTTTTTCTCCTACTAGGTCATATAACAACGTCATCGAGTGTTTGTGGTTGGGGCAAAGAGGCTTCATGGCACAGAAAGACTCAGGCCATAAAAGATAAAAGCTGGTGGGTGGCAGAGAGAAGGAGCTCCCTCAAAGTCAACATTGAGGAGGAACATGCCACTGCCCGTTTTAGCATTCCTATTGCTACCGGAACAAATTTTCACAAATTGAAGAACTTAAATCAACAAAAATTTATTTATCCTACAGGTCTATAGGTTAGAAGAATTACATGTGTCACACTGGACTAACATCAAAGTGTTGGGAAAGTGTATTCCTTTCTGGAGACTCTAGAGAAGATTCTGTATCCTTGCCTTTCAGCTTCAAGAGCTTTTCCTTGTCCATGGAATTCTTCCTCCAAAAGAAAGCCAGAAAAGTTGAAAGCCTTCTCATGGTGCCATCTCTCTGGCTCTTTCACGGTTTCTTTTTCTACTTTTTTTTGGGGGGGGGGGGTGCAAAATGGTGGTTTATTAAAGCACAGGGACAGGACCCATGGGCAGAAAGAGCTGCTGCACCAGGGTCTTGAGGAGTGGTGATTATATAACGGGAGTTGAGGGAAATAAGGAAAAAGAAGGTTTCAAAAGAACTTTCATATGCTAAAGCGGACAAACCTATAAGATACCGAGGTTTTGCCATTGTCAAGTTAAGGTTGTTTTTCCCTTCTAGCAAGGTATTAACATTAAGGTAGTTGGGAGATTCCTGGAAGAATGTCCCACGTGTCCCACGCAGGATTGGAGGTTGGGGGGAGGTTGCAGGGTGTCAGCTTATGCTTTGTCTTCAGCTAGCCTTCTGCTCCCTCATCATTTCCCCCCTGAAGAGTTTTGACCCTTAAATCTTTAAGGTTGTTGAAGGTGGAAGTTTACATCTTCTGTATTTTCTTCCCCATGAGTAGGGGTATAGAGATGTCCCTACCTATGGGTCAAAATTGGTCAGGTGGGGAACATGTAGGGGTGTTACAAAAGGGGAGGCAGCTGAATCCAACGCAGACAACATATATGAACCTCCTTGAGTAGAAGGGATCATCTGTTGATATGAGGTGATTGCAGGGATGGAGTCTCGGCACCAAGAGGAGAGATATTGAAAAAGACAGTGCATTAAGATTAGTATGGCTATAAGAGCGAGAAGTCCAATAAAGAGATCCTTAATAGTTTATCATAATTTTCCTCCAGTCCAGTTTAAAGCAATCACTAAAGGAAAGAGAGATCATTTAAAGCGCCAATTTGAGTATTCATGTCAGTTGGAAACCCATTAGTATTTGGTGGTAATCTGGACTGTATACATGGCATTCTGTTTTTATTCTAGCACAAGTTTTACCTTGTATAGCAGTTAAAACATCTAATGCCATTCTATTATGTAGAATGGCTTCAGGCATTTGTGTTACTTTAGTATTTAAGAGAAATGCTATTTTGAGTGTCATTTAGGGCTTTGACCATGTATGTATTAAGAGCTTCCATGTGCCAAACAATATCCTCCAGTCCCAAAGAGGGAACAAAGATGGATGCTAGGTGGTTATACCAATAACACACAGAACATGTCCACCATTGTTTTAAATTTAGAGAGCTCTACCTGAGTTGGTAATTGTTTTAATAATGCGTCCGTGCATCCAGGCAAAACCCAGAGTACGGAGACCTATCCAGCCTGGGGGAAGCTATGGACAACTTAGAGTTGCATAGCCATTGGGTCCCAATGGTTACCCTTTTTCTACTTTTAAGAACCTTTCTGATTACATTGGGCCCACCCAGACAATCCAGGATAATCTTCCCATTTGAAGATCAGCTGAATAGCAATCTTATTTCCATCAACAAACTTACTCCCTTCTTGCCCTGCAATTACCATATTCACTGGTTCTGAAGATTAGCACATAGTCATAGTTGGGGTCATTATTCCATCCATCACAGAACCCTTCCCATGATCTTCATGTTAAACTAATATTGGCTGCGGTAATGGGGAAGGAAAGGATGAAGATGCTGATTAAGTTATTCACAAATATTGACTCTTATTGGGTGATCCAGTGCTGTTCTAGGCAACAGGGATTCATAAAAATCAAACACACACCCTGCTCTTGAGCGTTTGTGGTCTAACCAAAGAAAGGGTAATATAAACAATTGATTATAAAATAATTCACTAATTCAAGTATGCATTTTATTTTGTTACTCAGAAGAGGTGTGAATATGTTTTTAGAAAACAAACAAAACAAGGAAATCTTAATTAAAGCAATCTTTGTAGTAAGGCTTACATTTAGAGAATGGCTTTAAAGTGAATTATATAACCATATTATTGTGTCAGTTTACTAACTAGTTAATACCATTTGTTACTGAAATTGCCCTTGATTTTCTTCACAGATCTTTCAAAGAGCATAGATTCAGTTGATTATCATTTGGAGCTGTATCTGAAAAAATTATGATCCGACCACTCTCTTTACAGCTGGAATTTAAATAGAGCATGAAGGAATTATCTGAAATAATATGAATAAATCTACTCCCTTGCCTCCTCATATAAAATAATACTGAGACATACATATGAAAGAAGTAAAAGATGCTTAACTTCGGGGGATTATTTAGGCGGATAAGGAAGTTAGTATCTAACTGACCATATTCTTCAACTTTCTCTGCCTACACCTGAAGGTGCTTGGCAAGTGGGGTCTTCACAAGAGTAAGAGGGCAAAACAGCCATGAATAATTGTGAAATTATACTCAGGTAGACTCTGGATCATTGAGTACTGAAAACCTTCAAAGTATAAGAATAATGGACAGTACGTATTTCTGGAGGGAATTTACAAGTTCATATAAGAGAAGGAACAGAAAATCCAGTGTTTCTAAGAGGAAGAACTCTTAAGTAACCTATATCTAATTACTAATTCCTATATATGTCAGGATGTCTTCTGATGAAGACAATCACCAAACCACAACTCAAACTGGCTTCACAAGATTATAAAAACATATTAATACACTGTAGAGCTGGAGAGTTTTAGAGACAAGGGGACATCTCTTTTGGTTGGTTTAACAATATCATCATGTTTCTAATTATTCCTTTTGTACTGCCCCTCTGCTTAGCAGTCTGTAGTGTCAAGAGTAGAATGCAGGGAGAGGGGCTACACACTATTTTTTTTTTTCATGAGTAGCAGATAAAAGAGTGTACATTTGCTCTCCAAGGAACAAATGCCCTTGGTTTAATTCTGACTGACCATGCCTTTATTGACTCCAGAGAAATGCAGAACACTGATAAGTTTTTTTAATAATTGCATCCTTGAACAGAACTCTGTCTCAGGACTGATGGGATTACCTAGATTGGCTCAGATCATCGAAGCTTATCCAAGGAGCATGGTGTCTGTCCTCTTTTAGGCACATGAAACTTGCAGAGAACTCATCACACCAAATCAGGGTACCAAAAGCAAAAATGAAGCTAAAGCTGCTCAGAAATCAACTAGCAAATATTTTCTACATTTTATATCTTAAGTATAATTTTTAACTGTATCCAGAATGTAAAAATGTATAGTCTGTGCCCTTATTTGTAAAATGAGAAAATTAAACAGATCTAGGCCAGTGTGAAATATACTTGGTGACATTCATAGACATACTGTACACATAAAAGTGAATGATTTTGAGGGACTGAACTAAATAAACTATGAGATGAAAACTAACTACAGGTGTTGAACACTTTTGGAGAATTCTACTCACATATTAGGAAACATTAATCTAAGACTCCTTTGCAAACAGAATAGCAATAAAGGAAAAACAGTATCACTTCATATAGATTTGTCAAAATCCCAAATTAAGTAATCTATGCTTAAAATTGAAAGAGTTATTGAGGTTATATTTCAGAAGAAGGCATATTCTCTCACTGCTTTTAAAGTATAATTATTAAAAATAATTGAATTCTGGTTTTAATTTTATTTAAAACATTTTATGTGATTATATATATTCTTAATGCATATTTCAAGTTGAGATATATGAACTTGCATACTAATTGGACTATAATAGCATAAAAAGTAGGAAAGAAGATTTAGTTTCCCTAAGAATGCTAATTTGAAGAAGCTTAAGATGCAATTGGTGGCATAAACTAATATTAATGAAGAAAAATGAAAAATTAATAGAGATTTTTAAAGGATTCCTGAAACTGAATTTCCTTGAGATTCAATTTTCTATAATCTGATGTTACTGCCAAAGCTCAGCTCTATTGTCATCCTACTGGCAGTTTCCCAACACACACACACACACACTCTCTCTCTCTCTCTCTCTCTCTCACACACACACACACACTCACTCTCTCTCTCTCTCTCTCTCTCTCTCTCTCACACACACACACACACACACACACATTCTCTTTCTATCTTCAAACTTTATCCTATTCAATTTTTCTGTTCAACTCTTGTCTGTTGTCTCTATACCCCTGGGGCTTTGGAGCATGCTTCTGATAAAAGAATGGCAGGTAAACAAAACATGAGGTCTTTTTGGATCATTAGATCCAATATGAATATTTAATTTATCACAAATATTCAACACTTTCAAAAATTAATTCTTATAAAAGATCAAAAACTAAAAAGACTCTGCCAGCATTGTATTACAGTTCTTATTCCTTGAATTATTGAAAATGTAGAGTTTAGTATACAGAATAGTATATTTCTTATCATTGAATTGCTTTAAAATGATATAAATAATAGGCCTATCTCAAATTTCTAAGAATACAAATTTCCTCTCCCTCGCCTTCTCCCTCATCTCCCCTCTATCTCTGTCCCTCTTAGACATTATTCTGTCAGTCAATTAGGTTTTTTAAATCCATTTATTCAAAAAATATTTAGGGAACATTCACTACGTTCCAAGACTATTCATATCCTTGAGATAATAAAACTGACAATGGGCCTGATTCATGCTGAACATCTAGTTTCAAAAACAATTAAGTAACTAAAATAAAATGTGATGGAACAAATCCATAGTGCTATGGAAATAAATAATAAAGGCCCCTGATGTAGTCTGTAAGTGAGAAGATGTTTTTCACATAAGATGTAATCACTAAGATTAAGGAAGAGCTATAGTTGACTCTGTGAAGTAAACAAACAAAAATAGATGGGAGAAGGTCTGCTTTCTGAACTATGTAGAAAAAAAAATAGGAACTTCTAAATGCATGCAAGCTCTGAAGTGAGATTGCAGAGGATATAAATTTTGTGCAAGTTACTTAGTTTATATCTTCATCTTTGTAATGCAGAGAATGACGTTCCCAGCTCCACAGAATTCTTGTAGGGACTAAATATGCCAATGAATGCATAGCACGAAGAAGTATGCTTGGCATAGTAAGTGTCTAATAAACTTTAACCAGTATATTAATGTTATTATTAGTGTATTTAGCTACATATCCCTTTTAAGCTAGATCGACAAAGATAAATCTAGGGAAACAGGCTTATACTACAACCCAAATTTTATGAGAGTGAACAAAGACAGGAAATTCTTTCATTCCATTTATAGGAAAATTGTTCATGGTGGAAGTATTTACAGATAAAGAAGTACATTTCCAGAAGGAGAACAGAAGTGAATAATACGTTGCTTAGAAAGGTCATGGATAGGAAATTCTGATGTGATATTCAATACACACTTCCTTCCAAATCTTTCTACCAGGGCATTAGTCTGATAACCTTTCCCTAAATTTCAGCTGCACTCAGAATCTAGCATATAGATACAGGTGACTTGGCACCAAATCTCAACCATATCCTAGAACTCCCTATTGCTTGTCTTTTTTCTCCCTTGAACTGATTCTCACCTCCTACCAACTAGGACATATGTTTCCTGATGGAAGGGGCTTTATGAGCTGTTTTAATGCTGTATCTACTGTATCTGAAACAGTACCTGGCATATAGTACTTGTTCAATAAATATTTCTGAGTGAACTAAGTGTTACAGAATAGAACAAGGACATAGCAGGAGCTCAATCATTGAAGTCCTCATCTATTTCTCATTATTGCACCTAAGACAGGACAATTAGGATTATTGTATTTGGACACTTCAAGATATACCCAGATGAACCACTGAACCACTGAATTATTTTGATTATGCTTTTATGTTTATTTACTTCATATATAAAAAGAAATGAAGTAATTAAAAATAATTATAAGTCAAATGGTACAGCACATTTGAAAATACGTATCAGAAAATCATTATAGTTTATACTGCAGTGAAAAATCACAGAGCAGGAACACTCAGCATTTATCCATAATTTATATATATAGTTCTATAATGTCTAACTAGATGTTGATGGACCGTAGGTAAACACACATTTTTGTTTAATTTTAATTTTTTTCACTTTTTCTTTTTTTTTTTTTTTTTTTTTTAGAGAGGGAAAGGGAGAGGAGGGGGAGGCGCAGAGGGAGAGGGAGAGAGAGAAACTTACACAGGCTCCACACCCAGCATGGAGCCCAGCACAGGGCTCGATCTCACAACCTTGAGATCATGACCTGAGCCATGATCAAGAGTCAGATGCTTAACGGACTGAGCCACCTAGGTGCCCTTCAACATACCTGTTTTTAAATACGAGAAAATTGTGTGTATCTTCCTTCAAACATCTTGGCATGAATTATATGTTTTGGATAGTTTTACTTCCTTTATTGTAATTCATAACCTAAAGCCATATGGATAGATATGAAATATGACTCAAATAAGAAAATATGAATATTTTATGGCCTTTTATTTTCTATGCAGTATTAAGATGTTATATTTGGCATAATCCTGTGTCCGACAATTCTGGTTATATGTTTCATGTTTTATTGATATTAAATTAATGTAGATATCAAGCTAGGAGCCAAATCCCTTTAGGCAATAAGAATCCTGCCAAGGGAAACTGAAGGTAGCATTTTTCTTTTTGCTATAAAATCAAGGTGGTCCTAGTAATGACACAGCAGTATCTTTTTGACTACTTATTAACTCTTGTAGTGCAACTGAATGTTGCTGTTTTTTCTCTCTTTTTCACCAATTCACAAACACATAAAAAGGTATATATGATATCTACTAGGAATATAGTAGGTGTTCAATAAGTATTTTTTGAAGAAAAAACACAAGAAAAAGGAAGAAAGGAATGAAGAAAAGGAGAGAAGGAGGGAAGAGAAGAAGGGAAGAAGGAAGGAAAGAAAGGAAGCCAGGCAAAAAGGAAGAAAAAGGAGGAAGGAAGAAGGAAAAGAGAAAGGAAGGAGGGAAGAGAAGAAGGCAGAAAAGTGTGGAGGAAGAAAGAAAGGAAATCTGTGGAATGTGAAACTAGGTGCCAATGCTATCAATTTTGTCCCTAAATTGAGACTCTTGGTTTCCAAGCAGCCACTTTATATTATTATACATACCGTATCCCATATGGAACACATACCACACATCGGATCATAGGGACCTAACATTATACCATAACGAATCATTTTTACTGATTAAAAATGTATCCTCTGTTATGATTAATATGTTGTCTAATTAATTCTAAATATACCAATCTGAAATAAAGGTATTTTTCACAAATCTCAGAGAAGCAACATGTGTTTCTGCTACAGAAGAAATAGGTGAACACAATGCTTTTGTTTTTAATAGTTTTCTCTATTCCATTTTATTACTTACTGAAAATTTTTTTGTGTTTTACAGTCTATGAATGAAACTAAAGTACAACAATTTCTCAAGCGGAATTTCATTGTACTTTGTTTTTCCATAAAATTATTTACTATTACTTTAAGTGCTCTAATATTTACTTTTCACATAAGACATAAAAAAGCTCTTTAGTTTATAGTTTTTGCATTCCCCCATAAACCACTATGTTACTAAAAAAAAAATTCAGTTTCCGTTACCTAACAAAATACAATATTACAAGTTAAGCCTATGGAATATTTCCAACAGAACATGTAACATTTAATGTTTATTACTTTTTTAAAATGTTGTCAGGGGTGTCTAGATGGCTCAGTCGGTTAAGTGTCTGACTCTTGATTTTGGCTCAGATCATAATCAGGGTCTTGAGATTGAACCCTATGTTGGGCTCTGTGCTGAGTATGGAGCCTGCTTAAGATTCTCTCTCTCTCCCTCTCATTCTGCCCTCCCCCGCCTCAAAAAAAAAAAAAAAAGTTTGTCAAATAACAGGGAATATCTCTACTAAAATAAATTTTCTTAGCATTTTGGATACTATGATTTAACCTATTTATTCCACTTTGTTTAGGGATGTGAAAAACATCATAGGAAGGAATCTGTGTATTTATGGTATCATGACAAATCATTTATAACAAATTTTACTCTTCACTATAAAATGAAGAAATTTCACCTCTGGGTCTGTATTGGCAACCTGAAAATTTTGCCATCCAGGACTCCTATTATTCAAACTAGTAATTAGAACAAAATCTATCAAAATCATGCTTGATTGTCAGCTATTATCAAGTAGGGATTTAGATAGTGTGTAGTCTGAAAAAAATCTGATATGTGATAGAGGATGCCAGGTGTAGAGAAAATCCTATGATTCAGGAAATAACCTCTGGATAGTGTTTCTTTAGAATTGGAAGAAACTTCATAAAACATTTGTTCAACCACAAGACTTGAATGGAGCCTAAATCAAATTTAAAATTACCCAATTATGTAATTGTTTATTTTCTTATCTTTTTTTCCACAGATTATAACCTTCTTAATGGATAAAACAATATGCTTCTTTCTTCCTATAGTAGCTACTATAAAATTGGTACTAAATCAAGTTAGTTAATAAATTTACATAGTATAATTTAATATAAATCTACATTTAAGGTTATTTTCAGATTTCTAAAAATATCTAAAAAATGACTTAGTATGTCATTCTGCCACACAACTTCAAAGGGTCTCAAAATCAATCAAGCCCAAGGAAACTACCATAAAAACTCGGTAATGTGGGTATAACATCTTAAGACTAAAATTTCATTTCATTTCAAATTCTTCTCATTTTTTTTCTATCTCATTTGATATATTTAAAAATTTTTAAAGATTTTATTTATTTATTCTAGAGAGAGAGAGCAGGGGGAGGAGCAGAGGGAGAGGAACAAGCAGACTCCACACTGAGCGGAGAGCCCGACGCAGGACTCAATCTCAGCACCCTGAGATCAGGACCTGAGCAGAAATCAAAAGTCAGATGCTTAATCAACTGAGCCACCCAGGTGCCCCTCAAGATTTTTTAATGTGCGGGGAACAAAACTTCCTTATGAGTAGTTCTCAGGTATCCTTGAAGCATTAATTGAAATTAATCTTGAAAAAATTACCTCATTTGATGGAAAGTTAAAAATGAAAATCTCAAGTCTTTGCTTAAAAAAAGCAAAGAATTAGCATTCTCAATGACAGTTTTACATTTTGTAGTTCAAACATTATAATAATGCAACATGAACTGTGTGAGGAATTCCAATTTGTAGAACTGTGTGGTTCTTCTCAGTTACTCATTCACCCAGTCAGAAGACTTTTTTTTTTTTCTTTTTCTCACCTTTTAGCAGTTAGGCAAGTTACCTGGTGTCATTCTCTAGTGTCTACATCATCTTGATTATTATTATTTACCTTATCCTGAGTCATTCTTTACTTTATCAGTTCCCTATTGATAATCTGCCTGGTAGCTATAAAACTAAAGGGCATAACCTCTACCTTCGAGACACTTAGAGGGAAGCAGCATGTACCTACTTGCTGAAGGCCAAAGCATCTGGGGTCAATGGAATCTATGGCTCTCTGGCTGTTGTTCACCAGTTTTTCCATCTTAGAAAACTTATCTGAGATTTTCAATATTCATTTTTTGCTACCCTATGTCTCACATAACAATGTTGTACCAGTTAAATAATTTGTTTAAAATATTAGTACAGGATTTGTATTTATAATTAGTGTTTAAAACATTGTTAAGGGCACCAGGGTGGCTCAGTTGGTTAAGTGGCTGCCTTTGGCTCAGGTCATGATCCCAGGGTCCTGGGATGGAGCCCTGCATCAGGCAGGGAGCCTGCTTTTCTCTCTCCCTCTGCCTCTCCCCCAGCTTATACTCTCTCTCTCTCTCTCTCTCTCTCTCTCTCTCGATCACTCTCTCAAATAAATAAATAAAATATTTACAAAATAAGAAATAAAACATTGTTATATCTTTATTATTGGTATTATTTACATCATTATTAAGTACTGATGATTAAGCCTCTAATAGCTCTTCTTACACCCTGCCAACTTTTTTGAGATCCTTAAGAGCAGGCCTTAATTCTTCTCTATATTTCTACAGTGTAATGTGTATATATATATATATATATATATATATATATATATACACACATATATATATATTATTATACATATATAATAATGTATATATGTATACACACACACACAAACACATAAATGAAAAACTGTCTTCTTGGGGACCTCCTAGAAATTGGTCATTTGCTATCCAAAAGAACATGAAAGAATAATTTAAGATATGAGTAGGTAAAAATGTGCCACTTGTTTTGGGCATGGTTTACCATACCTATAATATGTCATTGGAGGGAAATGAGTATAGATGTGTAGATAGTACTAAAAAGTTAAATTTAAGTGGATTTATAAAGTATCTAATTCCATGTCACAGTTTTGTAATTTGCCTGGGATCACTAGAAACTTTGTTATTAGTGTTGATGTCTTATTTTTATAGATCTCTTCTTATCTATTAAGTTTTAGAAATTGCAAAATAGAACATTAGCAAGATAAAAACAATAATTAATGAAAACTAATACCCATTAATCCACATGCAAATGGTAAGGACATAAACCAGAGATTTAACCAGAATGATGAAGAGTGAAAATGGGAAGGTAGAAAGAACCAGGTTAATACCTTAGCATCTGGCTAGATAACACCAACTCAGCTCTCAGTGAACATGAAAAGAAAACTATCAACAGGAGTTTTACTGAGTAAAACTTATCTTCCTTCCTATTTCAAATGGATTTAAGCTAGAGAGCATTTAGCATAGATTGTTTGCTTTGAAAATGAGATTGAAGCTCAAGCTTTTGATACTGATACTACCTAAAGGAGACCAGAGAACCTCACATCTCCCTTGAAAACCATGATTAGCCAGTAGGAAACTTTGAGAGTTCTTTTTCTCCGCTCCAAACAGTTTTTATATTCTGCACTAAAAAGCTGAGTCTGTGACTCTGTAAACTACATTTTTTCCTTTACGACCAATTCCTTAAGTTTTTCTAAGTGGAAAAGCAAAGGGAGACTGTAATGTGAGAAAAAAGACTCCTTCCTGTTTACTTGTTACCCTTAATAGCATCATCTGAGGATGCTTCACAAGCCAGCTACACAGCAGGCTCCTACAGTCAAGTTTTCTCCAGTCTCTTTGTGCCCAGCTGGGCAGCCTCTCACCTCTGAAATCTGAAATCCAGCTCTGAGGGATTTCTTCTCTGAGTTTCTGTGGCACCATTATCAGCCACCTTCCTCAGATTCTTGGTATCAGAACCACAAAGGCCCTACCTATCCCAAGCTTCCAAATGATTCTGGCAACCACAAACCCTTACCCTTGTTTCCCCATTCCTAAAGATGGGAGTTGCTTGCCGAAGTTACTATGTCTATATTACTTCAGTATTCCCTTTCGATATTTTTAGTCTTCAGGTATCTGTATAACCAACCTTACATACGCATCCTTACATATGCATAGCAATATAAAAGCCACCACTCTCACCTAATTCTTGAATCTTAGGTGATCCCCCTCATCTTTAACTTCTCAAAGAGATGAGTCCTAGCCACTCATACTTAAATTGATTGCAGATATTTTATTCTTCAAAGAATTAATTTCTAACTCAACTGTTTCTCCACACTTTGTATTCCACGAATTTGAATTTTCAATTGCTAAGATGGCTGTCATTTAAGAACCATTTTTTTATCCTACTCTTTATCAGTCAGACGACCAGGAGGAAAAAAAAAAAAATATATATATATATATATATACATACATATACATATATGTATGTATATACTCAAATGGTTCAACAAATGACATTTTAATGAAAAAACTGCTAGAAGATAATGAGAAAAACTAGATGACCTTGGTTTTGGCAATGACTTTTCAGATACAACACCAAAAAGCATGCTTCATGAAAGAAAGAATTGATGAATTGAACTTTGTTGTAATTAAAAATCTCTGCTCTATACGACAATATTAAGAGAACGAAAAGTCAAGCCACAGATTGGAAATAAATTATTTATAAAATACATATCTGACAAAGGACTTGTAATCAAAATATAGAAAGAACTCTAAAAATTCAACAATGAAACAACAAAAACAGCAATTAAAAATGGGTCAAACATTTGAACAGACATCTCACTAAAGAAGATATACAGATGTCCAATAAGCATATGAAAAATGCTTATCATAACATATCATTAGTGAATTGCAAATCGAAATGAGATACTACCATATACTTAATAGAGTGACTAAAATTTAAAACACTGACAACACCAACTGTTGCAACAGGAATTTTCATTTACTGTTGGTAGGAATGCAAAATGGCACAGGCACTCTGGAAGGCAGTTTGGCAGTTTCTTACAAAGCTAAATATAATATTACCACACAATTCAGCAATCACACTCCTCGGTATTTACCCAAATGATATAAAAACACATGTCCACAAAAACAAAAACACAAACAAAACAAAAACCTTCACACGAATAGATCAGTTTTTTTAATAATTTCCCCAAGTTGGAAAGAATGAAAAAAGTGTGATATATCCATACACTGGAGTATTATTCTGTGATAAAAAGTAAATGAGCTATCAAGCCCCAAAAGACATGGAAGATTCTTAAGTGCATATTGCAAAGTAAAAGAAGGCAACCTGAAAAGGCTCATACTGTATGATTTCATGTATGGCATTCTGGAAAAGGCACAGTAAAACAATCAATGGTTGATAGTGTTTCAGGGGAAGAAGGAAAAGATAAGTAGGTAGAGCACAGGACATTTTTAGGGCAGTGAAATTATTCTGTATGATTCTATAATTGTGGATACATGAAATTATGTATTTGTCCACAGCCATAGAACTATAAAACACAATAAATTACTGTAAACTATGGAATTTAATTAACAATTATGTATCAATATTGGCTCATCAATTGTAACTACACTAATACAAGTTAGTAACAGGAGAAACTATGTATTGGTGAAGAGGCAGAATTGAGAACTTTTTTTTTTTTTTAAGATCTTATTTATTTATTTGACAGAGAGAGAGACAGCCAGCAAGAGAGGGAACACAAGCAGGGGGAGAGGGAGAGGAAAAATCAGGCTCCCAGCCAGCAGGGAGCCCAATGCAGGGATCGATCCCAGGACTCTACGATCACGCCCTGAGCCAGAGGCAGACGCTTAACAACTGAGCCACCCAAGAGCCCCAGAACTGAAAACTCTTGAAACTATATGTGCAATTTTTCATTAAAACCAAAACTTCTCTAAAAAAATAAGGCCTGTTAAGAAATAGACTTACAAACGAATTTTCTATGACTTATTGAATACTGAATGAACTAAACTGAATTAAAATGACTTTGTATTAATTTTTGCTGAATTTGCAAACCACTTAGGATAATTGGAGACATTCATGTTTCACAGACCTTAGGGTTGGATTTGCTAATTTACATGATTTGTATTTATCAGATTTTAGTTAATTGGAAATGGTTTACATTAAATTGGTTGTTTCTGGTTTCAGTCACTTTTACAAGTACTAATAAAATATCAGTATAAACTATATAACACAGATGAGTACATTTTAATAAATGCTTTGCATATTTCAAAATGGCAAATTTATTAATTTGAGGAAATTTCAAGTGCCTGTAAAAGATATATACATACTTTAAGATATATTGATATAATAAAACATGTAAAACAGATAAAAAGTATATTATAGTCCTGGAACTTGGAAGCAAGAATCATAGATAATGAGTCGAACATTCAGCTATTAAGTAGTTATTTGTACTTTAATAACAACTAATCTCTGAGCCTCATTTCCTGATTTGCAAAATGAGAATAATTGTGCATATGATCTTCAATTGTCTTTATGGATTTAAATTGCATGTGTGTTCATAATATAGTATTACTGATTTGAGACAGACATCAGTTATAATCACCCTTCATCAAATGACAGTTGTTTCCTGCTCTTCAAGGTGCCTAATTAGCCAAAGGAAGATTACTAAGTGACATAATATTTTATGTGTTTATTTATTTTATGTGTCTCTTTGGGGAGTTTATTATGTAGTTAGTGTTTGAGATTTTGGCGCAAGGGATTTCTCAGTTTCATATTCAGTATGTTTATGGTGATTTTAAGTAGTAAGAGACAGTTGGTTTACATTTTACTAGCTATGGAAATAACATTATAAGCACTCTGAAGTAAGTGCTACCACTTGTCTTTGACTATAAAAATTGACCTAGTGAAGGGTCTGGTTCTCTCCTGATAAAACACATAGTACCATCTTGCCTCTGTTCTTCAAGAACATAAAATGCTTCCCTTGAGCTTTCAATAAAAATCAAAACATCTTCTATAAGTTTAGGTGCCAAAAGCACATGTAATTGTCTCCTTGACAGATTTTAAATTTCAATTTCTTCAAAAATCAACATTTGACTATACCATATAGATTTTGATATTATGCAGCTTTTGCAATCCAGGACATCTGAGCTCCTGGATGGGTTATTAACCTCTCTCACCACTGTTATTACTCTTCTATCCTATGCAGTGTATCTAAGATCCTCCCTTTGGTAAGATATTTAAATCATTTCTGATACATCCACACTTTAGTATCTGGGTTTCTCACTTGATCTCGCCCCTCCCTTTTGTATTCCTCCTATGATTTCTTTTCAATCTATTTCAGCCAATACAGCCCAAGCTATAGGACTCCATCTTCATGGTACCTAACTGTAACCACTCTCTTGACATCACCCCCAAATACTTCACCCCAATCTCTTCCCACCACTCCTACTCCACTATCCCTTATCCTTTAATTCACTCGGCAATTGTTTTCCCTGGTTCTAGGCATCTGGGTTACCGAACTTGTTGAAAAGGACACAAAAGGGCATTGATAATTATTTAGAACATATTGTCTCTAAATTCACGTGGACTTATTTAACTCAGCGATCTATCTACTTGTCCTTAAGCATCCTCTGTCTGTAGTCCATTCTTTTTCTTGTACTGTTTTTCATATTTAATACTCTAACTGCCCAGATATCAGTGCAACACTATCTTTACATACTAAGACAAAAATACTCACATGAACTAGAATCAAAAGAAAATGTTGTCTTCATGAAAAGATGTTCAACATCACTCATTAGCATCACTCATCAGCAGGGAAATGCAAATCAAAACCACAATGAGATGCCACCTCACGCCTGTCAGAATGGTTAAAATTAACAATACAGGAAACAACAGATGTTGGTGAAGATGTGGAGAAAGGGGAACTCTTTTGCACTGTTGGTGGGAATGCAAAATGGTGCAGCCACTCTGGAAAACAGTATGGAGTTTCCTCAAAAAGTTAAAAACAGAATTGCCCTATGATCTAGCAATTCCACTACTAGGTATCTACCCAAACCATACAAACATACTATGAAGGAGCACATGCACCCCAAAGTTTATATGAGTATTATCAACAATAACCAAATTATGGAGAGAGTCCAAATGCTCATAGACTGATGAATGAATAAAGAGATGATATATTACACACACACACACACACACACACACACACACACATTCACACACACACACATACTGGAATGTTACTCGGCCATCAAAAAAAATAAAATTTTGCCATTTGGAAGGACGTGCTTGGAGCTAGAGAGTATAATGCTAAGGGAAATGAGTCAGAGAAAGACAAATATACAATATCAGTTGTATGTGGAAGTCAACAAACATAACAGATGAACATAGGGGAGCAAAAAAGAGAGAGGCAAATCATAAAACAGCCTCTTAATTATAGAGAACAAACCGAGGGTTGCTGGAGGGGAGGAGAGTGGGGGATGGGTTAAAAGGGTGATAGGTATTAAGGAGGTCATTTGTTGTGATGACCACTGGGTGTTGTATGTAAAGGATGAATCACTAAATTGAACTCCTGAAACTAATATTACACTGCATGTTACCTAACTGGAATTTAAATTAAAAAGTGAAACTAAAAATAAATAAATAAATAATCAATATAAATAAAAAAATAATAAACAGTTTCAAGCAAAAAAAAAGGAAGAAAATGTTGTCTTGAGTATGGACATAACAGTAAGGAATCCTTCCACGATAACTGATTGAGAATCAATTCATCTTTGCTTAGTTGCATAACTGCTTTAATGTCAGGGATGTGAAATTAATTGTTTCAAAAATGAAAAGAAAAATCTCATTTATAGATAATTCTATTATGTTAAAATATTCCTTCTAATGAAAAGAAAACAAAATTAATATAGTATATGTTTAATTGTATTTAAATCTTCTGAATTTAAACAGATTTGCTTTAATTGTTTTTCAAACTTTTGAGGATTGACAACTTACTTTATTTCTATAATTTTACTGTGCTTCCAAAACTTTTTGAGCTTTTTTGGGTGGCTGATTGATTAGTTTTGTTTTTCTCTTGTTTCTTTTCTAGGCGTTTTGAGAGCATGATTTTTCCAAGGCTAACAGGAGGAGGCTACAGGAGAGAAGTCAACAAACAAAAAAGACAATCTTACTTAAATTTAAAATGCATTCAAATCTGCACTTTGTATTAATTTGAAAAGAAATGCTAATTCAGATATTCATAACAATACAATCATATTCCAGTTTATTAAAGAGATATGTCTGCCACTGGAATTTACTACTAATAAAATCTTCCTTTTCATGAAAATACTATTTATACATTAAATGTACATCCCCAAAAGAAAATACAAGTTGAATTCTTGGAGAATATAAAACAATCTATATTCATTGATAAGACAGTGTATCCTTATTTAAGATGTAACAGCCCCCTTTGCTTGCTCAAACATAATTTAAAAGTAGCCTGAACATTATAAAATGTTTTTCAATTAAAAGAGGTCTGCAGTATGTAACAAACTCCCCAGATATGCACAAGATTACTTTCAGGTGGGAAAGGTAACCTCAGAAAGGATCTCTGATATGATTAAATTATGTTGTGGTCTTTGTTCAAGGTCAAATTGAATACATTGTTATGTAAGAGAGCTGACAGTAAAATATAAAAATAGACTGGTTGGGCGCCTGGGTGGCACAACGGTTGGGCATCTGCCTTCGGCTCAGGGCGTGATCCTGGTGTTATGGGATCGAGCCCCACATCAGGCTCCTCTGCTGTGAGCCTGCTTCTTCCTCTCCCACTCCCCCTGCTTGTGTTCCCTCTCTCGCTGGCTGTCTCTATCTCTGTCGAATAAATAAATAAAATCTTTAAAAAAAAAAAAAAAGTAGACGGAGCACTTGCTGAGAAATAATTATTCAAGCTTTTACTCCTAAAAGTGATAGAACTTGGATTGGTGGGAGAAAGAAGTACTGCACATCATGAAAAGTAGAATAATGTGGTCTGAGAAACAGTTGTGATGCATCTCAAGGACACTGAGAAGATTGCTCCAGTTAAAAGCCCGGTGGTTCTAATTAAGAAAAAAAGATGATATAAAATTGTATAATTACCAACATTTGGGTAGTGCATTTGTTTTCAAACGCTTTCCCCTACATTTATCACAGCTGGTTTTCAAAATGACCTTGTTCAATAGCATTGAGCACTGCTCGAATTTACACAAAAACTCTGTAAGAGAGATTAAGAGTCTTGGAGGGCCTGGGTGGCTAAGACATTTAAGCATCTGACTCTTGATTTCAGCTCAGGTTATGACCTCAGTCAGGGTCCTGAGATCAAGCCCCATATTAGGCTCCACATTGGGCATGGGGCCTGCTTAAGATTCTCTCTCTCCCTCTCCCTCTGCTCCTCCCCACCCACACATGTGCACATGCAGTCTCTCTCTCTAAAAAAATAAAAATAAAGAGTCTTATTAGTAAATCCATGGTGCTGTGTATCTAACACATTAATACAACTAAACCTTTCAAGTAAACTTGAGGAGTCTGAAATATTTTTTGGAAAATACAGCACTGAGAAAGATAAAAGGCTCTTGTGACAAATACAAAAATTACAATTGGTAACTGAATTATTGCAATTTCAAAAGCATTTTTTCAGTCTTAATGTTAACATATAACCTTATTTCTTAGAGATATGACATATAATTTCTTTCATTAAAAATAATAATCCTAAAACTTCTTAAACAAATGTTCTATGTTTAAAGTACTTATGACAGGTTCCTTTTCCTCTCTTTTATGGTTTTCCACAGAAGTAAGCTTTGTGATTTTAAATTTATATTTATCTGTTAGAAGAAGAAAAGAATTTAGTCATAATAATATAGAAATTCTTTTCTCAAAAACTTTGGTCAAAGAATTCATGTTATAACAAGCAGTAATATAAATAGCATGAAGGATCTTTGGAAGTTATGACTACCTAAATCTTTGATTTTTAAACTGACTCTGAACTTAGTTACAAAGGGTTTGGAAAATGTCATATCTTTCATATTCTTATACATCTACACACAAAAAAATTATGCAATGCCTATTTAGTACTATATAATTTTGAAAGTAATATATGAAAAATCAGCCAAAGTAGTAGGAAATTGGTATCATGGAGATCAAAATGGTGTTTGTGAAATGACTTTTTGAATATAAGAGAATACTTGCCTATTTTAGTAATAAAAACCATTGCTACCCATTTCTGGAGTTGTTCACCAGATTGAATAACTTATTTCAATTTTTAAACAATTCAAGTTCTCTCTTGATGAGATCTGTTACTTTTCTAGGTTGAATGGTAGTTACAAACCAAGAACCCTACAGATAGGTTCTTTTTTTTTTTTTAATTTTACTTATTTATTTGACAGAAAGAGACAGCGAGAGAGGGATCACAAGCAAGGAGAGTGTGAGAGGGAGAAGCAGGCTTCCCACCGAGCAGAGAGCCTGATGCAGGGCTTGATCACAGGACCCTGAGATCATGACCTGAGCTGAAGGGAGACGCTTAACGGCTGAGCCACCCAGGCACCCCTACAGATAGGTTCTTAAAAATTGTGTTAAGTATTTAAAGTTCTTGGATAGCACTATGTGACTATTCTTTGGTGTTTTTCTTTCTTTATATTCAGCATAATGCATAATATAAAATGCTTCTATCATTCTAGGAACTAACCTATTCCTTTAGGGAATATGGATATATTTGGCTATCTATAACCATAATATCCCAGCAATGTTTTTTAACCATAATATCCCAGCAATTTTTTTAATAAATAATATAATAAATAATATCTTAACCTGAAAGTATTCTTTTATTTTGAAAACTGAACACATTTTACATCCTTATTTTTATCACATTCATTTTAATTAAACAAATTCAAAATTTATATGACTTCTGTCATTTAAAAAAGAAAGCATGTCTTAACTTCTGACTTCTCATTTTGCTATAACCGGAGGCCCAAATGGAGAACTTTCACCACAGACACAACTATAAAACGTCAGCATGTTAGAAAATAACCTAAAGTCACCAGATATGAACAAAAGCATACCAACTCTGGAGAACAGTATATGCTTAGGAAGACAAAACATATGAAGTTAGTGCCCTACTTCTGTGGCTTTTTGCCTGAGACTACTGCATCTCATATGGCACCTGAGTGTCAGCAGCAGCCCTGGTGGAAAAACTACCGCGTTTCTGGTTGAGGGAACCAGAAAACTGTTGGTAGAAAACTATCACCAACATGAGTGGGGGAATCCCAGAAAGCAAAGAACCAGAGAACAGATACCCAAATAATCACTGACATTTCTTACTGACCTCAGAGCCATGGAACCCACTCAGAGTAGCTCAGCTGAAGGGGTAAGATCTGAACTGACACAGAAACTGCCACTTGTGAAGCAAGAGTTTGCAGTTGAAACACAGGCAAAGAAATCCCTAGTGTTCAAGGAAACACTAACCACCAGAGACATAACCCAAACGCTATACAACTTAACGATCACAATTGTAATGCCCAGGATACAATCCCAAACCACTTGATGTATGAACAACCAAACCATACAGAATGAATTCCCAAGAGAAAAGAAAATTTAAAAAGTCTGACCTTGAGATAGGCCACATACTGAAACTAACGGATAAATATTTTTAAGCAGCTATTATTCTTATCCTCAATGATGTTAAACAAAATATGTTCACTAGAGAAATGAAAAAATAGGAAATCTCTGGAGAAAGAAAAATGATTTAAAAATTTCTGGAAGTGTAAAATACAATATCTGAGAGAAAAAAATAATCACTGAGTAGACTGACAACCAATGAAAAATAATAACTAAATGAACTACAAAACAGAGCAACAGAAATTAACAAGGTAAGGAATAGAGGGAAAAGATACTGGAAGGAAAAAAAAAAGAACCTCACCAAATTTTTACATAGTATAAAATAGTCCAACGTATATGTAATTGAAGTGCCAGGAAAATTGAGAGAGATCAAAGCAAGGAAAAAAAATAGAAAGAAATAGCCAAAACTGTTCTAAATTTGAAAAAAAGATAAAAACATACAAATACATGATGTTCAGCAGATAACAAGCCAAATAAACGCTAGTGAAAACTCTCCAAGACCATAGTCAAACACTTGAAAATCAAAGATTCAAAGAAACTCTTGAAATCAGCTAACAGATAATGACATTCAGTGGAACAACGATTTGATCAATGGCTGGCTTCTTATCAGAATGATGGAGTCCTAGAGAGAGTGAAGTGGTATCTTTAAGTGACAAAAATGAAGATTATCATCACAGAATTCTATATCTAACAAAAATAAACATATTTTCAAATAAAAGTAAATGAGAATTCATCTCCATACCAGCTCTATAAAAATGTTTAAAGAAGTTCATCAGGATTTAGGAAAACAATACTAGATGGAAATCAGATCCACAAGAAAAAAATGAACATAAAAAAATAATAACCCTGACAAATGAAAAATAGTATCTCTCCTTTGAGTTTTTTAATTTAGTTTATAAATCACATACTCATTTAAATAAAAAAAACAGCAAGTGTGAGCTAGGATGTGGATATGTTCCTATATATCTTTTCGGTTAAGATTCTTTAGATATTTTGTCCTTCGCTTTTTGTTATTTGTTTCATTGTTGAATTTTGAGAGTTCATTATATATTCTAGATATAAATCCTATGTCAGATAGGTGATTTGCAATCTGCAAGTCTTTTTATCTCAGTCAGTGACTTGTATTTTCATATTATTAACAATTTATTTCACAAATCAAGATTTTTGATTTGTCTATTTATTTGCTTTTTTTTGTTTATTTGTTTGTTTTTGGTATGTGACAAAAGTCACATATGCTTGAAAACGGAAAGTGTCGACATATAGATTGTATATTAATCAAACTCAGTATATCCTAAGAATTCTATTACTATTATTATTACTATTATTCAATCTATCAAGATGGTGATACTTATTGAATTATTTTTTCATGTTTACTATCTTCTTCATGTAGGAAAGAATGCTCCTCTGTACAACTCGTTAGCCATATGACTGGTCATATAGCTCCAAAACATAGTTTTCTTCTATAAAATATGCATAATATTAATCTTAATTTTTTGTGGTTCTTAAAGGCAATTGAGGAAGTGAAAGTTAATTGTAATTATAAAGCATTACAAATGAAAGGTATTATAGCTGCTGTGATTACATCATCATGTAGGAGATTTACAGCTAAGGAAAATGGTGAAATGTTATTATCCCTACCTTTAACTCTTACTTCAGATTAATCAGGTGGAAAGTTATACTCCATAAAAATGGCATAATTTTCCTGGTTAGAAACTTAACATTTGATTCACATTGCTCCTCACACCACTTATTGCTTTAGGATTTCAGAATATGCTTTTTTCTGAAAGGAGTGTAAATTCTTCACATGGAATAAATATTTAGGCTTGGGGAAAGTATGGGAAAAAGAAAAATCACAATCTGTTACACTAGTTTGAGTATGTATTAAAGAATTGAAACAAAGTCATTAAAGGTGTCAGTTTTCATTTCAACCATACATAATTTCGTAATTCAAAAGCAAATGAGATTTAAAATATATTATTTTTATTAAATTATGGCCTTAAAACTCCTCTGAATAATACTAAGGAAGATATTTTAAGAATTCCAAACTAAAAATTTACTTAGAAAGGCAGGAGTCATTCCAGCTAACCTCTGAATGATCAGACCTTGTGGTTTGACAAATTGTCCCAAAGCCAGCCAAACAGAGAGTTTAAGAAAGCCAACCTCACAACTTGCCAATGGATTCTGCTGCTTAAAAAAATACATACGGGGTTTCCAAAAGCTAAATAGAAGTCTATTCATAATAATTATCCTTATATCACCAATTTAGTCTTGATGACTCACAGGTGTAAGAACCTTATTTTGGATCTTGAACCTCCTTATTCCATGCTTGGAAACAGGGCTGCCCTTCAAAATATTTGAGCTGATGATGCTCAAAACATGTAAGAAGAAATTTAAGACTCAATGGTAGGCCAAGATCAACAAGAAAACTCAGAGAATTTCAAGATTAATGAAAGAAACAACATATAATTTTTAAAAGCATTTCAATAGCAGTAGAGCTATCATACCCAAAATTACAGCAAAAGAATTATATAGGCAGCCAATGTTTTGCAAATCTACGAAATGGCAATGTTATATTCACTCTTTTTTATGTGAAATTTTCTTTTAGAGACCTAATTTAAAAAGCATTTGCAAGATAAAAAGATGTATATGTAATAACAGCATCAAGTAAATTTAGTTACACTACGCCACGAAATGTCAGCACTGGAAGAAATTATGAAAGTGGTGGGAAGGTAGTTGAGGAACATTTAAGTTTAACTGAAAAGATTCATATTTATGAAGATATGGTATAAATCTCATTTAAAAGAAAGTAATTGCTAATTTTCTGTATTACATTTTTTTAAAACATGAATCTCTTTTTACAGAGAAGTTTTAGGATCAACATAAGCAATCAATGTAATACTTTTAACAATTTCTAAACTTATATCTAGGGCTGTGGTTTTATATATGAGATTTGTATTATAAAATAAACTGAATTAGTGTATTATAATTAGGAATTGGGTTCTTTTTTATGCTTGCTGGTGAATAACTTGATCGATTGTTTATGATGAACACTTATTGAAAGATCTGAAAGATTCTGAGTTTCCCCACCCCTTACCCCTAAGGCACAAAGAATAGGAATAGTACCTGTCTTCACCTAAATTTCCCTCAAAGAAAATCTTCAGAAAATATGATCTCCAAACAAAAGTGCAGGGCATGGTCAGTGAAATGAGAGAGGTTGAAAAGCCAGCACAAGGATCTTACATGGATTTGACCAATACTACAAACAACTGGTGTTTTATCTCATGAGGATCTTGTAGGAGGTTTTATGCAATTCATCTCACAGATGTCCATCTGAGAGACCAAAATGAGGATATATTCATCAATCTGTTCTCATTCCTCATTAGCCAAGGGTGGCTCCATGGGTTTTGATTACATTTCTGATTTGAACATAAGTGAATATTGGGCAGATTCTCATGTGTGTCCCTGCCACAGTTTCAGGGAAACTCCAGAGTAGGAAGCAGGAGTTACTTAGGGTGAGGTAATATCCAATTATGTCAACATGAAGGTGGTCAAAGTCTTTATAAAACCATTGCGGCTGCAGTGGTAGGGGAATGAGATAGGACCCAGAAGATTTTGAAATCATTATGAGAGTTACCCAAAAGGAACCTATTTTTTTTTTTTTTTAGATTTCAATTTTATTTTCTGCTCAAAAGACAACAAAGATTGTTTTAAAAAGGCAATTCTTGGGGCGCCTGGGTGGCTCAGTCGTTAAGCGTCTGCCTTTGGCTCAGGGCGTGATCCCGGCGTTCTGGGATCGAGCCCCACGTCAGGCTCCTCCGCTGGAAGCCTGCTTCTTCCTCTCCCACTCCCCCTGCTTGTGTTCCCTCTCTCACTGGCTGTCTCTATCTCTGTCAAATAAATAAATAAAATCTTTTAAAAAAATGAAAATAATAAAAATAATAAAATAAAAAGGTAATTCTTTAGGGCATTGAATGATTCGGTTTTTAGCAGATGTTTTCAAAAACATGTCTATTGTATGAAGGAAAGAATTCCTTGTCTGCCTTCTAATAGCATCATTAGTCCACAGGAAAATTTCTTTCCTGTCATGTTAATCCTTCATTTAGATAGCTATGGGTATATTTTGACATGTTTACATTATTGTAAAATATCATGTATTTTTCTCTGTAAAATGTATCTATCTACTTTGAGTAAATAGAATAGAAATTGTAAATTAAGAAGCCACACACTGGGAATCCAAATAGTTAAAGTGAGATAGTCTACATCTTCATGTTACTATAGAATTATTTCAGGTTTTGGCCTCCCTGTCGCAATTAGTTTTTAAGTTTAAATTACTATGGGGACACAATTACTACTTATTATTGATTAAAAGACTGTCGTTCTACCATAAAATGATAGCCAGTAAAATTTTCTGTGGTGCAATTGTGTCTATTTAAGCACTGGCTCGATATATTCAAAGGAAAACAGGGAGAACAAAACTTGTTCTATATCATTCATTCTCACATATTCTCCTTCTCTCTCCTCAGCATATGAAAACTGAAGACCCTGGAAAATCACAGGGGAAAATGTATTCACCAATGGAGGATTTTCTCTCTATAAATAACATCTCAGTGGTGGTCAAAGGAAAGCTTAGGAGAAAAGGAAAAAGATATAACCACATGTGCATATTGCTTGGAAAGAAATATACAAAGTAACAGATTCTGTCAAATCAATTTAAATTTCAAATCAAAAACTTAAGGAAAACCTCAGTCTGAACCTCAATCAGCGCACAGAACTATTACAAAATATTCATCATATCATGGTAGCCATGGTCTCAGAGGAAAAGATAAATAATTTTCCCATGTGTTTAGGTTACTTACCAAAGAACTGCAGAACTATCTTCTTTCTCAACATGCATTGTTGCCAAAAACAACACAATAATAGCAGATGTGCTTTGCTATAATACGAGTATCCTTTTACTGGAATAGACAGTGTCATCGTTAGCTTACAGGACATATGCTGTCTGAATGAATATTAATTGCTAAAATTTTATATATATCCTTGGAGTCATTTGTGATAAAATTATCTATTTTTATAACTTGGGGTATGTTTTTTTGTTGTTTCAATTCTTGTGTATATTGTGGTGGAATCTCCAAAGGAATTATGCTATCTTCTTTGTGTAAATTCAAAAATTAAAAAAAAAAAAAGAAGACAAAGAGAAGGAAGGGAAAAGGGGAGGAAGGGAGGAAGGAAAGAAGAAAGGAAGATCTTAAAAGCAAAGTAAATATGCCCAATTTCCTTATATTTAATTATTTATGTGACACTACGATGTGTCAAGCAGATAAGGCCAGCACAAGAAGACCTTGAAAGTACTGTCTTGTCAATTGCACTGATGTTGAAAAAATAATCCATAGATGTACAATGTGGTGGGGAAAATGTCAGCAGTTACAAGGATGAAGACTGATTCAAGTATTTCTCCTTCAGAACTTTGAAAAAATAATTATTTTCTATGGGATTTATTTTTAGTTTGTTCTGTTGAGAATCATTTTAGGTCAGTCCCTTTTTCCACAATTTTCAGTAGTTAGTAAGCATAATTAATATTTATATATCTTTATCTGATTTTTGTTATATTTATGCATATTTTACATTTGTTCTAATGTATGTTCTTTAATAAGTCTACTTTAATCATATTTGACAGAAACATGGATATAAAAGTGAATATAAATTTCTATTTTGTAAAATATGGCAGATTAGATAAATACCATAGATGACATTCACATTAAGTAGCTAAAAATTCTACATAAGATGTTAAAAGTCATTTTAAATGCATTGCCATGGTATCAAGAATACAGGAGAACAGTGAAGCCGAACTTAAAGTGAAAAAGAGGATCTTTTGAATAAGCAAATTCAGAATTCAGAAGCTGGTTTTCCATTTAGAGGGTTTCTGCTAAACCCTGATCACTTTAAATTTGTATTTGAAAAATAATGTGGGGGACACAGAGGTTGGGAGAAGGTAAGGTAAGCAACAAGAGAGCTAGGGCTTCCCTAGGGTTGAATGACTAATAGAAGACTCTAATATAACAACTGGATCACGAAAGCTAGGAAATAGCTCTATTAATAGGTAAAGAAGACAATGAATTCTGACAGTCTCAAATGAATCTTGGGTTTCTGAAAGGGAATATAAATCTATTCTAAAGAATTATAATCACTGTACAAACCTCATTTAACCACAAAAACCAATTTCACCAAATCTGGTTGTACCACTAAATCTCTAGCAAATATTTCACTTTAAAGTGTTCTTAGGTGTGTATTAACCCATATGCCTGGCAAAAGCAAAAGAAAATCTTCTCTAAAGTTATCAAAGATTCTCAGTTAAAACACAATGGTAATAAAGCAAATCACAAGGTATACACAGAACCATGGTACTATAACCAAAAGATACCAGACAGCAAAATCAGACTTGCAGTTACATTAGAATTACCAAAAAAAGATTATTAAATAAATGTATTTACTCTGTTGAAAAAAATAAAAGAGTGGCTTTAGTAAAAAGCAAGGATAGGTAACTATGAACATATTCAAGCAGTTACGGAAAAGTTCATATAAAATTCCTATAAATTAAAAATGTTAGGAGTAAAATATATACACATTCAATATCTGATTAGACATAATTGAACAGATAACTAGTGAATGGGAATATAAAAATCAAAGTTCAGTATAGGGAACAAAGAACAAGAAAACATAAAGGTAAGTAGGGAGACATGAAGATTAAAGTACATTTAACTCAGAATAACTCAGGGTTCCAGTAGGAGTTAAGAATGAAGTCTTCAAAGACAGAGAGCCTGAGATAATAAAGATATAGTAATTAACGAAGTACAGTACTAGGGCAGGAATAGAGGAATAAACCACACTAAGGGCTTAAGAACAGATTAATGTCTATCTGGAAACATAATAAATGACAGTTGACATCACAGGTCAATAATGAAATAAAGTTCAAATCAATAAATAGTAAATCATACTAAAAAATCCAATACCAAATAGCTTAATTACTTAAATGTTGAAGGAAAATCTACACAACTGTAAAACTATGTATTCTACTTATACATAATATATATACATAAATTCATGATTTTAAAGATTTTTTTTTAATTTTTTTATTTATTTTGACAGAGAGAGACAGCCAGCGAGAGAGGGAACACAAGCAGGGGGAGTGGGAGAGGAAGAAGCAGGCTCCCAGTGGAGGAGCCCGATGTGGGACTCGATCCTGAAACGCCAGGATCACGCCCTGAGCCGAAGTCAGCCGCCCAACGACTGCGCCACCCAGGCGCCCCCTAAATTCATGATTTTAAATTAGAGAAGGACACAAACCAATCGAAATTATACTGATAAGTTCTGCACTTCTAAAATTAAGAACATCTGTTCATTAAGGATATCATAAAGAGAGTGAAAAGGCAAGCCACAGACCAGGGAAAAGATAGTTGCCACAAATATCTAACAAAGATTATGTAACAAGGATATGATTTATATATATATATAAATATATATATATATATATATACACACACACACACACACAAATATGACATATATGTACTATATCTTGTACATGCATTAGAATACTTATATATTCCACACATTTTTAGAACAAACAACCCAAAGGGAAATATATAAACTGACACAGTGGTGCTTGAGGAGAACTATAAATGGCCAAACATTACATGAAAAGTGTTTAATTTATAATCAGAAGTGGAAAAAAAATACTTTTTCCATTTAAACTTAAAAGATTAGTGAAAGTTAAAAAAAGGAAAAAAGCCTAAACATATAAATAGTTGGTAAGCATGTGGAAAAGAGAAGGGCAGTTGAAAAATAATTTGACAATACCTTATTTTAGGCACTTTTTTTCAGACATATAACCTAGAAAAGGGGGGTCTTAATTTGTATACCAGGAGTATATATGAGAATTTTTATGGTTAAGACTGTAGCAGCCAAGAATAAGAGGAAATATCAAAAGGAAATATCAAAAGGAAATATACACACACACTATGGTATATTCATGAAGAAGAATGGAGTAGAATTAGTTAACTTTAGCTAACTCATCAACATGAATCTCATCATACTATTAAGGGGGAAAATCACAGAAGAAAATATAATATACTTATCCAATATCTATAAATTTTCAAAAAAGCACAAATATAATCTATAATCTGGTATAAAAAACTCGCATGGTAAAATTAGCTTTTATTTATTTTATTTTTTTTAAGATTTTATCTATTCTTTTTGAGAGAGAGAGAGCACAAGCAGGGGAAGAGGCAGGAGGAGAGGGAGAAGCAGACTCCCTGCTGAGCTGGGAGTCCCACACGGGGCTCAATACCAGGACCTGGAGATCCTGACCTGAGCAGAAAGCGGAAGCTTAACCATTTGAGCCACCCAGGTGCCCCATAAAATTAGCTTTTAACCAAAAGATATAAAATTCAGGGTGATGGTAACCTCTGGCAAAAGGGTATTTGTATGAAAGTTATGTGCACTCTCAAGTTGGATAATTGCTACAATGAGGTTTAAACTATCGTCTTACTTTATACACTCCACATATATCAGTAAAATTGGAAACATTCAGTATTTAATGAAAATCAGAGAAGATATTGTTATAAAATATAAACATAAAATAAGTGATATAACTACATAAAAATTATTCTATGAAAACTACTAGAAGTATCTATTAATACTAACATTTGTTGAAAATCCTCTGATGAATCAGTATTTTTTTTAAAGATTTTATTTATTTATTTGACAGAGATAGAGACAGCCAGCGAGAGAGGGAACACAAGCAGGGGGAGTGGGAGAGGAAGAAGCAGGCTCATAGTGGAGGAGCCTGCTGTGGGGCTCGATCCCAGAACGCCGGGATCACGCCCTGAGCCGAAGGCAGACGCTTAACCGCTGTGCCACCCAGGCGCCCCCTGATGAATCAATATTATTTCATCCCATTAAGGCTATGCATTTATAATAGATAAATAACCCCTTTCGATGTTGGTCATGAAATAGATTATGATCAAATTTGTGGCTTATTTGTTTTAGATAGACAGATGATAGATGATAGATAGATAGATGATAGATAGATGATAGATAGATAGATAGATAGATAGATAGATAGATAGATAGATGATAGATAGATAGTTGATAGATGATAGATGGTAGGTAGATACATGGTAGATACACACAGTTGATACATAATAGATGATACAGTTGATAGATGATAAATACATACATAGATACACAGATACATAGATATTTAATGGGCATTATAAATGGCACTATTGCTTCCCAATTTTCTACACTTCTCGTTATTCTCTCACCTAAATTTTGCCATTCTTATTTGCTGTTATAACTCAATTTTTTTTCTGCATAAACTTGGAAGTAAACAAAAAACGAATAAAAACATGAATATTTATGAAACATTTCATAGTCATACATGTTATATTCGCATAGTTTTATGTCAATCTGATAAACCTCAGAAAAACTGCACATGGTGTATATTATTGATAAGTTTAGGAAATAGTAGACATTGCATGTATGTTCAAGGCATTCACAGAAGTATTCTGTACTTTATGTAAAAAGACAAGCAGGCAACAGAAATGAATTTATCTTTAAATAATTGACCATTTTTCTTCCTCTAACAGAATTCACATATTCTTTATGCAGAGCTAACAAAATAATTATTTTTTAAAACACATAATATGGTACATAACATTCTAGGAAAAAAAAATAATGCAACTTGAGATTCTAAACCAAAGAAGTGGAAAATAGGGAATAGGAAGATGCCATTTTAAACAGTGAATTAGTAACTTCTGCAAAACACAGTCTTTTTATAATCTGTTAACAATATAGGAAAGCATTCGTTTTATGTAGGGGAAAAAATGACTTGTAACCTTTGAAGTCTAACTTAGCTAATTAACCTCTGTTGTATTTTCCATTGTTTTATTTATTTTATAATTGTTGTTTTTCTTTCTTGTGTGTCTTATTTTTAAAATTCTGATCTTATGTTTGATGGTTGGTACTTCATTTGTGGATATATGGGGAGTCACTGTTTAAAGATGTTTTTTCTGGGGTGCCTGGGTGGTGCAGTCGTTAAGAGTCTGCCTTCAGCTCAGGGCGTGATCCCAGCATTCTGGGGTCAAGCCCCACATCATGCTCCTCCGCTAGGAGCCTGCTTCTTCCTCTCCCACTCCCCCAGCTTGTGTTCCCTGTCTCGCTGGCTGTCTCTGTCAAATAAATAAATAAAATCTTAAAAAAAAAAAAAGATTTTTTTCTTCTGAATAGTTTTATTCATTTCTACCATGTAACTAGCATCTTTATACAATCCTACATTCCTATATATTTATTTAAATAATTTTTGGCTTGGGGCTTAGTGCTATTTCCTTTCCTATATTCTCTGTTAAGTATATCACATCATCTGCTCAATGCAAAAAGTGGTAAATGCATGGATAATTGAATAATGACGTTCCTGTTAGAATTATTCCCTCTTATATTTTACAGATACGATTTTAAGATTAAAAAAAGGCATCTTTCCTTTGTCCTTCTGTACTTTGTAATGGCTGCTACACTTTAGATGGTAAAAATATATGTTATGTGGTTTATATATTCCTAATTACTTTGGATATTTTTTATCTGTAAAATATGATAGATATCAAGAGACTGATCATGTTCAATGTGGTCACACAATTAATGTTTCAAAACTGATTAACAGTGATGAGACAAAAGAACATTCTTAAAATGAATTGAATTGTACTTCTGCTTGGAGTTTAAACAAGTAGAAGCGCAAGTATATAATGAAACAGCAATCTCAATGCATTTATTTAAGAAAGAGTTGTAGTTTTCTTACCTTACTAGAACATTTTTATAATCTTTCCATTTCCGTAGTGAAAACAAACCAGCTAACGGTATAACTTTAAGGGGTGCCTGGGTGACTCAGTCAGTGGTTGCTTCTTGATTTCAGCTCAGGTCATGATTCCATGGTCATGAGACTGAGCCCAGTGTCAGGCTCTGTGCTGGGCATGGAACCTATTTAAGATTCTCTCTCTCCCCCTCTCTGCCCTTCCCCCCCTCACCACTTGCACACTCTCTACCTCTGGGGGGAAAAAACAAAAACAAAAACGTGTTTCCATAAGGTATTTGATCAAAAAATTTTAATAGAGTTTGGCAGTCTATGGACCATGCAAAAAGCCTTTTGAAAAAAGAACAATTCTACCTCTGGGTTTGTAGTGCACTCAATATATGTTCAAACTGGTTCAATAGAGACCTTCACATTGATTTATATAGAATTAGAACATAGCTTTAATAGAAAACATTATTTTTCAATAGCAGATTATGTAATCAAGTGAAACTAAACGAGAGTTAACTAATGAATTGCTTGGTACAGTTTGACTTGAATTCTGTAGAAGAAAATAGACTTTTAAGCTTATAAATAAGCTGTAGCAAATGCTAATAACTTTTAAAAGCTTTCAACACAAAATGCAAATTACTATAGAGTTTTTTCAATGACTACAAAATTGGAACCACACAGTGTTTTCATTTATATTCCTGAGGCTTTAGGTTCATTTACACTAAAAAATGTGTGATGCCAAATACAATTTCTATTTATTTTTAGGCTCGTGTGTATTTTGTTAGAAATTTAAATCATCTACATTTCAGATTCATTTATAATTGTCTAATTAAAAAGTTGCTTAGTAAAGCCTTTTTGACACCAAGGAGACTCAGGAGCCTTGTAAAATCACCATTCATAAATCACACCATCTTCCTGTAAATAAAGCCAACTTGTTTGTGTGTTTAAGAAAAAAAAATTCAGCCTAAATATGAATGTATATTATGTCAAACATTTAAAACAATATTTTAATTCAGGGAAAAGTACATTTATGCTCCAGTTTTTCCCATAAAATGAAATTTTAAAAATATTTACAGTGTGTTTTATTTTAGGCACATCATAAAATTCATTTAGAGTCTAAGAAAAAATTAAGAAACAAATACAAGTTATTTTACACAACACAGAAGCATGTATCAAAATCAAGTGATCCAAGAATCAAGAAAGAAAGGATCCTTTACATTTTATAAGCGACTAAGTGATTTTTGTATCATATACAAAACTTATCTTAATCCTTATAAACTGACCCAAACAAATTAATAGATAAATAATTAAAGAAGATAAATATAAATATATATCCTAGAGTAGTATCTTTCAAGGAAGTAAGTTATTGGCTAATTTTTCCCACAGTACTTGTCCTTAACTCTATGTGTACATTTAGACCACAATTTTATATACTTGCATGAAAAAATAAATATGCTTCCTTAAAAGCATTTTTCTGATGTATATATTTCCACATACAGAGATTTTTAAAATAAATCTCCCTATAAATTAAGGTTTTACACGGTGATATTATGTTTATGTGTATGGGAATTAGTTTAGTAATAGGCCTTTGACTTTTTCTGCAGCAATTTTTGTTACAACCATATAGTAAAATAATATGAGTATAAAATGACAATTTTTCTATCTCCTCCCTAATTCCTTCTTTCACCACCCTCTGCTTGATATCCACACACAGATATGCACAAGTACATACACATAAATACACATATAATCTTCTAGAAGTGCACAAAGTATACAGCAGATGAAGTCATATTGAGGAATAAAGCACACTCTCATTAATTATGCATCCTTTTCAATATTCACAACAAGCATGTGTGCATTTATTGCTTGTTTATATTTATTTATATGAGTCACATGGTCAATGATTATCCATTAAAAATAAATAGTTATCTTTTCAGGTCTAGGTGAGGCATACTATGTTATTATCCATGGTATGATTTCCATGGCTTTATTATGGAAACTAGTCATTATTTCTTTCTTTGGTGGGTTAAAAAATAAAAATTAAAAAACCTTTACTGAAAAACTAATAGTGTAATAATAACAGGAATCTAAAATGCAAATTACTCATACTTCTGTCACTTAATAAAAATCTGTGTATTTATTTTTGCATTTAAGCTTCTAGTTCTTATTCATTTGCCTATTTAATATATATTTGTCAAAGTACTACAAAATTTGATGGTCTACATTTTTATTTAATGTAAAATGAGGCATTTTCCCATTTACCTATAGTTTCATTTCTCTTCATATATCTCCCTATCACTTTCTTTTCCAAATACCTTAACAAACATAACCAAATGAACATCTTCGTGCCTTGATGTCTTCACCTTTCCCAGCATTCTTTCTAAAATATACATATATACACATAAAATTTTCTTACATGTATCCATAGAATTTTTCAGATCTTATTTTCTGGAACGGTGTACTATAAATACATCATGAGTTTTCTTCCACAGTGACTACAGATCACTTTTAATGGGACCATAGTCCTCTATAGTGTGGTTACAATGAAATGTATTCATCTTATCCTTCTTGAGAAGTTCTTTTCAGGATAGTGCCCAATCAATCAAAGAATTACAGTATTTGTTGTCTATTTATCCTTTACCATGGGTACTTTTTATTTTCCCTACAGACAGAAAGCCAGGGGAGCACTGCTGAAAGAGAGTATTAAAATGGATGTGTTTAAAAAATTACGTGAATCTCATTTTCACAAGAAACGTGCCAAAGTACTCTTTACTACTGCCTTTGGGTATCACAATTCTAATTTTTGACAAACGAATTTAAAAAACGTTTTCCGATAGTTTATTTTTTAATTGTTGTATCTCTTTATATACTGAGTGTCCAGTGTTTATACAATTTCAAGTTTATTTCTTTGAATAGCTTAATAAACAGCTTGTCTTATTTTCCTATTGGATGTGTACTCTTTTATAATAAATGTAGATGCATTTAATGAAAGATCTAACCTGTTTTAACTTAATGTTACATGTGTTGCAGATATTTGTATCTGTTTTGTTTCCCTTTTACTCAGAGCAATATACAGATCACTCCAACTGTCTTACAATTTTATTTTAACATTTTAATATATTTGGAACTTAATTTTGTTTGAGTTAATGAACCAATTTTCCCCCTCCACATTAAACTATTTTGGAATATACTGATTTCTCCATTACATACAGTCAATCTTTGTTGTCTGTAATATCCATTTTGTAGAGTGATTCTAGCAAGTGATATTATCCTATAAGACAAATTATCATACTTAATCAGTCTTAATGATTCTTTGGTTTCCATATTATTTATTCACCTAAGTCTTGCATGTCTCTACATTCAGTTAAAAATAATGTTACAGATGAGGTAATGACTGCCATGTTTACAATATTAAGATACTTAGAAACATGCCACTTTTCAATTTTAATGTCCTTCAAAGAAACCTCATAACATTCAAAAAAATCTTTCATGTGATAGTTAAATAAATTTAGTCCAAATTATTTTTTAAAGAAAAATATAATGATAAACACTAGTTTATTCCAAGTGGGGGGGGGGAAACAACGTGAGGAGGGAGCATAAAAGAGAAAGCCAATAGAATACAGATAGAAGAAACTGAATCAAGTTCATTAGGAATAATTTTAGTTCATATCTACTGTCTTGCTCTTTGTTTCCTGGTTATCACATTCGATTTTTCTTTCCTTCCTTGGTACTTGCTTCTTTTTCATTAATCAAGTATTTTTAATAATCAATTTTGTCAGTTGGCTCTTTAGTTATACTTTTTCTTTTTTATTTCAGTAGTCAATTTTGAGGTAAAACATACACACTTAACTGATCGCAGTCTATATGGAGATAATATTTTGCCACTTCACATAAAACATGACATTTTCAGTAACAAAGTACAATTTAAGCTCATTGCTGATGCTATTGTGGTTAAATATTTTACATCGTACGTACATTATTTAACTCACAATACAGTATTTTATTTTTTGCATATAACTATTATTTTGTTAATAAATTAAGAGAAAAAGAGACTGTCTTTTACATTTACACACAAGATTAAGGTATCTGGTGCTCTTTATTCTTTTCTGTACGTTTGAGGTTCCATCTAGTGTCATTCCATTTGGCATTTTTAAAATCTAGTACAATCTGCTACTGATGAGTTTTCTCATATTTAATTCATAAGAAATGTGTGTTTTTTTACTCTTATTCCTGAAGACTATTTTCATTGGATATAGAATATTAAGTTTTTTGGCACTTTAAAGCTCAGTCCATTATCTTCTGGCCTCCATTTATTCATCACACCTGTATTACTTTTCTTTTTATGGTTAATAGATGGTACTATAATTAGCTCTGACTCTGGGAGCAAACAATTCAAACAATTTACTGGTAAGATTCAACTCACTATGAATAAATATAAAATGATTTGTTCCTCCGAACACATTCTTCAACCATAGTCTACTGCTGCCCTTTTTCTATATCCTAATAATAGCTTTGGTAAATTTTGTAAAGTTCTGGTAACTATCTCTCATTAACACAAGATCATATAACAAACCAAACATAAAAAGACAAATTTTAGATATCCTAGGAAGTTTTAAAAACATATAAGAGGATGTTGAATAATTAGTATTGCATGATGATAATACTGCAGACTTAGAGAAAATGTTCTTTTCTTGACATTAATATTGATTACTCATGGGTAAAACTGTGCCATGTCTGGATTTTCTGTGAAATACATATCCATAATATGGTGGACTGAAGGTGGGTGCTCACACAGGGAAACATGTTGATAGTTGCTGAAACTATGTACAAAGGATAAGTTGGGGATAAATGTTCTCTATATTTCTATATGTTTGTTATGTACCTATTACTTAAGTTGTGTATTATTGACTTTGTCTTCAGTGCTTTATTTTTTGTATTTGGGAAATTTTATTATAAAATGTTAAGGTGCAAGAAATCAGTGTTTACTCATTAAAAAAAAAATTAAGGTGTAGGCATCTGGTTATCGCTCCAACATGCAGAGAGATTGGAAATTGTCACTCCCATACTTAACAACAACAAAAAAACTAAATAAACAGAAAATCGATGACTTTTCATTGACCCATCAGAGAACTGAAGTCACAGGGCAAACTACCATCCAAAATCTAGCAAGTCAGGTGAGTCTGCAGAGCAATGAACTTGTAGGAGGTCCTAAATTGTAATTCTGAGATCCCCGGAGGCTGAATTTGGACAAAACAAGAGTGAGCAACTCTTACTATTGCATGCTGCAGTCATGGGAGGGTGCACACATTTTCATGGATTTTACCCAAACCACAGCAGATTCTATTGGTGAAGAGCCAAGAAAGATCCCATATCAGCTTTTGCATTTGTGGGGAAAAGAGTAACCATTGTGAAAAACACTCAGAACTTTCTCAGTAACAGAGGCTTACTTTCAAGAAGAAAAGATTTTATAGTTTCAGCTACTTTGAGATAGAGCATTTCTTGACTGTAGTTCCCTCTAACCTTGTTTCACTTAAACTAGGGGGGTGGGGTGGTAGAGAGAAAACATGCAAACACTCAAAACATATGAGAAACACTTATGATGGTTTTTAGCCCAGGGGCACTAGTTCTCTAAAAGGTAAAATTTAATCACAGGATTTTAGAAAGCTTATCATTCACATCTTCTCACCATATCATCAATGGTCCAATATAAGGGATTACAGCTAAAGGAACTGCAAGATGCAGATTCTATGGAAGAGTTTACAGGAATGACCATAGACAACAGGGAAGATGAAAACAAGGACACGAGAGGAATTTGAGGCTTCTGGCATTTTCTTTCTTTTTTTTTTTTTTTTTAAGATTTTAGTTATTTATTTGTCAGAGAGAGGGGCAGCGAGAGAGGGAATATAAGCAGGGGTAGTGGAAGAGGAAGAAGCAGGCTTCCCGCTGAGCAGGGAGGCTGATGGGGGGCTCGATCCCAGAACCCCAGAACGCTGGGATCATGACCTGAGCCGAAGGCAGACGCTTAATAACTGAGCCACCCAGGCGCCCCGAGGCTTCTGGCATTTTCAACTACAGAAATCATTAAACAGATCCTAAACTGTACCTAAATTAGTATAAAAGTATACACACACATACACATAAAAGAAAGAAACAAAATCAATCTGACAAAATGTCAGAACTGGACCCAGATATGAAAAAGATTTTGGAATTATCAAATAGGGAATTTAAAATAATTAGGGGGGATAAGACAGAAAGAGAGGCAAACCATAAAACAGACTCTTAACTATAGAGAATAAACTGAGGGTTGCTGGAGGGAAGGCGGATGGGGGGATGGGCCAAATGGGTGATGGGTTTAAGGACAACACTTGTTGTGATGGGCACTGGGTGTTGTTATATGTAAGTAATGAATCACTAAATTCTACTCCTGACACTAATATTATACTATATGTTAACTAACAAGAATTTAAATTAAAACGTGAAACAATAAATAAATATAGATTTACCGTATGATTCAGCAATTCCACTTCTGGATATATACTCAAAAGAACTGAAAGCCAAGTTGCAAAGAGGTATTTGTATATCCATGTTTATAGTAGCATCATTCACAATAGCCAACACATGAAAGCAAGACAAGTACCTGTTCATAACTAAACGGACAAACAAAATATGGTACATGCACACAGTAGAATATTATTCAGTTTTGAAAAGGAAGGACATATATGACAACATGGTTGAAACTTGAGGACATTATGCTAAGTGAAATCAGCCAATCACGAAAAGACAAATTCTCCATGATTCCACTCAACATAAGGTGTTAAGAGTGTCAAAATTATAAGGACAGGAAGTATAATGGTAGTTGCCACAGACTTTGGGGAGGGGAAAATAGAGAGTTATTCTTTAAGGAGTACAGAGTTTCAGTTTTCCAAGATGGAAAGTATTGTGGAGATGGATGGTGGTGATGGCTGAATGACAATGTAAATATATTTAATACCATTGAACCATACACTTAAGAAGGTTAAGATAGCAAATGTTATGTATTAAACCACAAAAAAAGTAGAGAAATGACCCAATAAAAACACTTCAGTTGATAAGAACAAAAAACAAAACTACAGGGTTGAAAAAGATATACCATGACAACAATAGTCAAAAGAAACCTGTAGAAGCTATACATAAAGAGAAAACTTGTCCAAGAAGAAATAGTAATCCTTATTGTGTGTACCTAACAAAAGACTGTCAAACTACATGAAGTGAAACTGAAAAAACTGCAAGAAAAAATAGGCAAACCCACCATTATATTTGAATACTTCAATCTTCTTTTGGTAATTGATAGATCAAGCAGACAGGAAATGAGTAAGGATATAGTTGACCTGAAAAGTGCTATCAATCAAATTGATTAAATTGGCATTGACAGAATACTTCATTAAATAAAAGTAGAATACACTGTTCTCAAGATTTCATAGAGCATTCAGAAAATAGGCACATTCCTGGCCACAAAACACACCCTAACACATTCAAAATAATAGAAACCATATATAAAGTATGTTTTCAGACCACATGAAATTAAACTAGAATTAATAACAGAAAGACATCTGAAACATGCCAAAATATTAGGATTAAACAACATACTTCTTGATAAAATATGAGTCAAAGAAAAAAATACCAATAGAAAACTTAAAATATTTTGAATTCACATTAAAATTTTTGCTAGAACAATTTGTACAATTTTTCAAAATTTATGGAGTGTGGTAAAAGCGGTGAGTGAATTCTTAGGATAAAAATTTAAGTATTAACTATATTAGAAAAGAAGAAAGATCTAAAATAAAAAACCAAGACTCCAGTTTAGGATATTAGAAGTAAAAAAGAGAACATTTTAGACTAAAGCAAGCAGAAAAAAGAAATAATAGTAATTAGAGGAGAAATCAATAAAATTAAAACAGGGAAGAATAGACAAAATCAATGGAATCAAAGCCAGTTATTTTAAAAGAACAATGAATTCATAAACCTCTTACCAAGCTTACCAAGAAAAATGGAGAAAAGAAGCAATTACAAGTATCAGAAATTAAAGAGAAACTACTGATCCTATGGACATTAAAAAGATAATAGAATAATTCTATGAACCATTTGCTGTCCGCAAATTTGACAACTTAGGGTGCCTGGGTGGCTCAGTCATTAAGCGTCTGCCTTAGGCTCAGGTCATGTTCTCAGGGTCCTGGGATCGAGCCCCACACTGGGCTCCCTGGTTGGTGGGAAACCTGCTTCTCCCTCTCCCACTCCCCCTGCTTGTGTTCCCTTTCTCGCTGTCTCTCTGTCTAATAAATAAAAATCTTTAAAAAAACAAAAAAACAAATTTGACAACGTAGATGAAATGTATAAATTCTTTGAAAGACAAAGTATATTCTCTATAGAAAGTCACAGAAAGAGAAATAGATAATTTGTATAAGCCTTTAGGAATTAGGAAATTTTATTAGTAATTAATAAATTTCCAAAAAGAAAGCACAAAGCCCAGATAATGTCATTGACCAATTCTACCAAACATTTAAGAAAGAAATTATACCAATATTCTACAATCTCCTCCAGCAAACAGAAGAACAGGGAACACTTTTTTTTAATGCGTTTTATTTAAATTCTAGTGAGTTAACATACAGTGTAATATTTGTTTCAGATGTACAATATAGTGATTCAACACCTCCATACAACACCCAGTGCTCATCACAGCAAGTGCTCTCCTTAATCCCCATCACCTATTTCACCCATCTCCCCCTTCCTCACCCTTCTGATAACCATCAGTTTGTTCTCTTTGGTTAAGGAGCCTGTTTCTAGGTCTCTCTCTCTCTCAATCTCTCTCTCTCCCTTTTTTTTTTTACATTTGCTTTTACATTTTTGTTTTCTTTCCATTCTTTTTTTTTTTTTTTTAAGAGTAGAGGTGCAGAGGAAGAGAGAGAGAGAAACTCAAGCAGGCTCCATGCCCAGCATGTGAGCCCCACATGAGGCTCAATCCCACAACCCGAGCTCATGACACTGAAATCAAGAGTCAGACACCAAACCAACTGAGTCACCCAGGCACCGCTTTTTTTTTTTTAATTTCAAGTTTTTATTTAAATTCAGTTTATTTAAATTCTGGTTAGCTAACATACAGTGTAAAATTGGTTCCAGTAGAATTTTGTGACTCATCACTTACATACAGTACCCGGTGATCAACGCAACAAGTGCCTTCCTCAATACTCATCACCCATTTAACCCATCCCCCCCCCCCGCCTGCCCTCCAACAACCCTGTTTATTCTCTATAGTTAAGAGTCTGTTTTATGGTTTGCCTCTCTTTCTTCTTCCTCCTTTGCTCCCTTGTTTTGTTTCTTAAATTCCACATCTGAGTAAAATCATATGGTATTTGTCTTTCCCTGACTTCTTTCACTTAGCATAGTGCTCTCCAGCTATATCCACGTCTTGGCAAATGGCAAGATTCCATTCTTCTTGACAGCCGAGTGATATTCCATTGTGTATATATATATACCACCTGTTCTTTATCCATTCCTCAGTCAATGGATACTTGGGCTGCCTTCACAGTTTAGCTATTGTTGATAATGCTGCTATACACATTGGGATGCATGTAGTTCTCTGAATCAGTATTTTTGTATTCTTTGGGTAAATACCTGGTAGTGCAATTGCTGGACTGTAAGGTAGTTCTATTTTTAACTTTTTGAGGAACCTCCATATTGTCTTCCACAGTGGCTGCAAAAGTTTGCATCCCCACTAGTAGTGCAAGAGGGTTCCCCTTTCTCCATGTCCTCATCAATACCTATTCTTTCTTGTGTTGTTAATTTTAGCTGTTCTGACAAGTATGAGGTGATACTTCACTGTGGTTTTGATTTGTATTTCTGTGATGGTCCATGATGTTCAGCACCATGAATCTGCTGGTCATCTATGTGTCTTTTTCAGAAAATTATCTATTTGTGTCTTCTGCCCATTTTTAATTAGATTGTTTTTGAATGTTGTTTATTAAGTTTTTTATATATTTTAGATACTAACCCTTTATCAACTACGCCACTTCGAAATATCCTCTCCCATTCCATAGGTTGCCTGTTAGTTATGTTCATTGTTTCCTTCACTGTGCAGAAGCTTTTTATTTTGATGTAGTCCCAATAGTTTATTTTTGCTTTTGTTTCCTTGGCTTAGGAGACATATTTAGAAATAAGTTGCTATGGCTGATGTCAAAGAGGTTACTCTCTGTGTTCTCCTCTAGGATTTTTATGGTTTCAGGTCTCACTCACATTTAGATCTTACATTCATTTTTAATTTCTTTTTATGTATAGTATAAGAAAATGGTCTGGATTCATTCTTTAGCATGTGGCTGTCCAGTTTTTCCAACACCATTTGTTGAAGAGACTTTTTCCCATTGGATATTCTTTCCTGCTTTGTTGAAGATAATGGACCACATAGTTGTGGGTTCATTTCTGGGTATTCTATTCTGTTCTTTTGATCTACGCATCCATTTTTTGTGCCAGTACCATATTCTTTTGATCACTACAGCTTTGTAATATAACTCGAAGTCTGGAATTGTGATCCTTCCAGCTTTTCTTTTTCTTTTTTTTTTTTTTCCAAGTTACCTTGGCTATTTGGGGTCTCTTTTGGTTCCATATAAATTTTAGGATTATTTGTTGTAGCTATGTGAAAAATGCTGTTGGTATTTTGATAGCAATTGCATTAAATGTGTAGATTGCTTTGGGTAATATAGACATTTTAACAATATTTGTTCTTCCGATCTATGAGTGTGGAATGTTTTTCCATTTCTTTGTGTCATCCTCAATTTCTTTCATCTGTGTTTTATAGCTTTCAGAGTATAAGCCTTTCACCCTTTTGATTAAGTTTATTCCTATGCACCTTATTGTTTTTGGTGCAATTGTAAATGGGATTGATTCCTTAATTTCCCTTTCTGCTGGTTCATAATTGGTGTCTAGAAATGCAACAGATTTCTGTATGTTGATTTTGTATCTTCTGACTTTACTAATTTGTGTATCAGTTTTAGCAATTTTTTGGTGGAGTCTTTCAAGTTTTTTATATAGAGTATCATGTCATTGGCAAATAATGAAAGTTTTAATTCTTCCTTAACAATTTGTATGCCTTTTATTTCTTTTTGTTGTCTGATTGCTGTGGCTAGGACTTCTATTACTATGTCAAATAAAAGTGGTGAGAGTGTAAATCACAAGGGGACACTTTCTAACCCATTTTATGAGGTCAGCATTACCCTAATAGCAAAACATGATTAAGATAAAACCAAGAAACAAAAACCAAGTCTAATATCTCATGAATATAGGTGTAAAAAACCTCCACAAACTGAATATAAAAGTATATAAAAAGATTTTTATACTATATCAAATGATATTTATTCTAGTTATGCAAAGCAGATTTAACATTCAAAAATAAATAAATGTAATCCACCATTTTCAAGAAGGTAAAGAAAAAATATAAGAACATACTAATTAATGCTGGAATGCTAAATGCTGCCATCCCAGTTTTTCTTTAAATCTAAAGCTGTTCTAAAATATAAAAGTTGTGGGGCGCTGGGTGGCTCGGTGGGTTAAGCATCTCATGACTCAGGTCATGATCCCCAGGGTCCTGGGATCCAGCCCCACATCTGGCCCTCTGCCCAGAGGGCAGCCTGTTTTTCCCTCTCCCTCTGCCACTTCCCCTGCTTGTACTCGCACACGTGCTCGTGATCTCTCTCTCTCTCTCTGTCAAATAAATAAAATCTGTAAAAATAAAATAAAATAAAATATAAAAGTTGGTTTGGGCTGAATTGTGCACCCCTCCCCATTCATATGGTGAAGTCCTAACCTCCAAGTGCTGCAGAATGTGACTATATTTGGAGATACAGCCATTAAAGAGGCAATTAAATTTAAATTAGGTCATTAGGGTATGGCCTAATCTAATCTGACTAATGTCCATGTAAAAGGAGGGCAATTTGGACACAGACACAAAAGGAAGACGTGCAGACACAGGGAGAAGAGGGCCATCTGTGAGCCAAGAAGAGAAGTCTCTGGAGAAACCAACCTTGCCAAAATCTTGATCTTGGACTTTTAGTCTACAGAGCTGTGGAGAGATAAATTCCATTTAAGCCACTGGTCTGTGGTATTTGTTATGGAAGCCCTAGCAAGCCAATTCAGTTTTAAAAAATACAACATGTAAACTCCATTCCTATTCAGGTCAAATCTCACCTTACTCTGCTTTTAATTCTATCTATTGCTGATGTCCTGTCCTCACGTGGTTGTTTTGTGTACATGATATACATAGGACCCTTTTTTCCCTTTATTGATCTCATTAATGATTTTGATTCCGTTCAGCGTGTGTATATATGTGTTTATGGTTTCTTTACCCAATGACTTTTGTCTGTATATCAAACATGCATATATTTTAAAGAAAAAAATCCTTTGACCTCCCTGAAGATTTTCTATGCCCACTTTCTTAGTATAATTTTTCTTTCAGCATTTATAAGCATATAAAATAATCATTATGTTCAATCATTTTAGAATAAAAGCTCATGAGATGAAAGAGTTTATTAGTTTTGTTCTCTGTTTTATCTATAGTACCCAGATCAGTGCGTGGACATGGTGAATGCCCAGCTAGTATTAGCTCTATTTTTGAATAAATATCTAAGTTTATATTGATATCTACAATATACTTGCAAAATACTCCTCACCCGTGAATATGTCATAATATATCTGCTAATGCCTGAATATAGTGATCTAATTGTAAGTACTAAAAGTTTATATTGACATTCTTAAAGCAACTTTTTAATGTAAAAAGGGTAATTGATTTTGTTTTAATCTAACATCCCTATGGTATTAAGTTTGATCCTTCAGTAACACATTTAAATTTAAACAAAAAACTCTTAATTTCTACACAATATTTTATTAAGAAAGTTTGCTTTGAGAAAGTATGACTATACGCATTCTTTTCTCTATTTGAACAGTTTCTTTTATTCTGTGTGTGTGTGTGTTTTGTTTTGTTTTGTTTTTGAGAGAGAGAGTGTGAGAGTGGCGGGGGTGGTGGGCGGTGGCGGGCAAACTGAGTGGGAGAGAAAGAATCTCAAGCTAGCTCCATACCCAGCACAGAGCCCACCAATGAGCTTGATCTCACAGCCCTAAGATCCTGACCTGAGCTGAAATCAAGAGTTGGACACTTAACCGACTGAGTCACCTGGGAGCCCCAATTTGGTATGTTTTCTTTATAGCCCTTATTTATATATATATATATATATATATATATATATATATATATATATATATATATATATATATATCACTAAGAAAAATGTTCAAAATTTTGCTCTGTCTTCACTGGAGTATTTTCCATTAAATCACTAAACCAAAATCAGTTTGGCTATGTCCATATTTATTATGCCCACTCAGTGCTATATTTTGTGAAATTCAAATAGCACAAAAGTTTCTTTTAATTACAATGCTAATTATAAATCATAAAAGAATAGGTGTCCTAAAAAGAGAAGTGGTAGGGAACAGAGAAAGTGTGAGAGTTTTACATATGTTCTTTGAGAGATAGATCACTTTGGTTCAGCACACTGAGTTTAAAGCTGACAAGGGTGCTCCTCCATTGAAAAAAGATATTTTATTTCTTTCCTACTCCAGCTATTTTTTGTTCTTTTTTTCTTCTTTTTAGAGAGGGCGGGGGGGGGGTGGAGGAGCAGAGGAAGAGAGAGAGAGAGAAAGAATCTTAAGCTGGTTCCATGACTAGTGCGGAGCCCAACATGGGGGTCAATCTCACAACCCTGAGACCATGACCTGAGCTAAAATCAATAGTCGGACACTTAACAGACTGAGCTACTCAGGCTCCCCCCAGGTATTTTATTTTCATTCATTATTAATTTATCAAGCTTCTTAGAACATAGGTTACACATATAAATAAAATGGAACACTTGTTCTCAAAGTACTTCTAACTATAAAAACTCTCAAAATAAAACATATTCCCAGAGAACTAAATACTAATGGACAAGGAAAAAAGTAGACATATAACTGAAAGACGCTATAATTGAGGTATAGAAAATCTATAGCATGATAGAGGGAGAGGTACTGTATTAAAGATAATTAAGTGTTGAAGAATGGTTAGATTTTTTTCCATGTACAGATAGAAGGGAAAATCAGATGGAGTTGACAACGTGTACAAATATAGAAAGATGAGGAACAGTATATTACATGATGACTACTGACAGTAATTCACTATTTTGGGGCTGTAAGTTACATGTGGCATCATATGTCTGTGCCGGGAGGATATGGAGATAGGTCTTCAGGAGCCTGACCCACAACGCTCAGAACTATAAGGGATATGAACTTTGTGCTGAATGTGCAAGGAAGAAGTTGGGGGAAGTAACAGAGTATAAGGCTCATGTTAAATGAAAGTTAAATGAAGTTAAATGAAAGTTAAATAAAAAACAAAAAAAGAAAAAAAGGCCTCAAATGGTGCCACTTAGAGTTCCCAAACCTGTGCTCAATACATAATCTAATTGCAGTTTCAACCTCTCCCAAAAATGCAATGTTAACCAGTCAGCCAGGAATTTTTCAATCCTTGCCAATGAGTCTGCCACCTGGGTCCTCTCCAGTCAGTGAAGAAATATGAGGTAATCTGCATGATAAGACACCTTATTTTTCCCCTAGAAAGCAGTGTCACGTGAAACAATCCTTTTCTTTTGCTAATAACTTTCTAGCCCTCACTCTCCCTTTATAAAACCTTCCATTTTGTACAGCTCCTTCAAGTGCCTATTTGCAATGGGATGCTGCTGGACTCAGAAATTGTTTAATAAAGCCAATTAGATCTTCAAACTTACTTGGTTGAACAAAAGGCAACCAGACATTCTTATATTGATGTAATTATAGAAATATCAGACATGTATTCTTCAAATAAACTAAGATATTTGAACTTCTTTATTCATTAAAATATCAAATGATTTTCATATATTTGGATTATATACTTTATGAAAAAAATTGAAATAGAGGTTTTATTACTAACTTACCCTAGATGTTTATTTAAATCACTCATTTTTTAAGTCTCCGTTTGATATAAATTTATCTAGGATAGAAGTTCATACATGGTAAGCAAGTGTTTTCATTTCACTTGTAAATTCATAAAAGTCATATATTAGGTTTTCTAGTACCTAGAAACTTTTGAATATCTATGTAATAAGCATATTGTTAATTTTTTTTTACTAAAAAAATAAGGCTATAGGGAGTGAATTAGGGATTTAAAGGGTCTAATGCTTTCACACTAGTCAAGAAATGCACAAATTTATAGAATAAAGTGAAATCAAAGATAGTAAGCTGATTATAATATTGGTGGGTATAGTCCATCTCCTATGGCAAATATTGTTTACAATTTTAAGTAAACAAATAAATTGAAGTTATACATAAAAATATTAATAAATTCAATTTTCCTTAATAAAAATTTATAATCCCAGGATTATAAGTAAATTTAACAGTCTTGGAACTATGAAAACCAACTACCAATATTATAGGATTTTTGTTTATTCTTTATATCAAAAAGGTATAAATAGAGACTTTATGATGATGAGATACAAAGTAAGCATGTGTTAATTTTCAGTTTTATAGTAACTACTGTGTAAGTGATGACTAACCTTTTCAATATATCTAAATGAATCTAAAGACTAGTTGAGTGATATTTCAGCAAACTGCCCCTCTATCATTTTATTATTTTCAAGTTTTCTCAATAAATGACCAACTGAGGGGACATATAGTTTTATTTCACATTATGCAAGAAATAATCATTAATCCAAATTTATAAAAGTGGAATCTGAGGTTTAGAAAGACTAAATTTAATTTCTCAAAACTATGACACTAATCAGCTGAGTGTAGCTTTACACTCAAGTCTCTATTCACTTTCCTAATAGTGAAAATAGCATTGATGCCATTTATAGTGAATGAATGTGGATTTCTTAATGGTGAAAAGAGCAATATTTGATGCCATTCATTTCATTACATAAATTGTAGTACAAAATTACCAAAAGAGTAATAATGGTATTGATATTAGCACTTCTTTAAAATTTCTTAATATATTTTTTCAATTTAATCCATCGAGACTAAAGTAACACACTTCAGTGTGTTATGAATTTTTGCTTCAATTTAAATTAATACTGTACAGTTTCTAATCCCCATCTAGGAAGTTTATATCAGTTTTACTTTACATTTTAAAATAACACCTTTTTCTGTAAACACTAAATTAGGTAACTAAGAGGAGGACTAATGAACTGATTAATTTAATCCTCAAAGATTTTTGTTTGAATGCTCATATGACAGAAGAAAAGAGAGTTTGAGATTTCACTCTACCTTTCCACATTTTCAAAGCACATAACAATTTTTAGATAATTCATTTGACAGACAGTCCCTTCTAACAAACAGGTGTTTCAAGGTCAGAGCTAAGGATTGTTGGCAGAAATGTGAGGGGCAGTCTACAGAATACCAGCCAACATGTACTTGGTTTCTGTCCCTTGGTTTCACCAGCACTAATTTCATTCACTGATTAATTTTGCAAAGGTAAAATTCTGACTGCCTCTGGAAAGCTTTTATAAAAGCTTTTTCTTCTTCTTTTCCATTTTATACTTTAGCATTGCAATTGGAGATTTCTCCTAAGTGAATACTCTTTCAAAGCACATCAATCAGTGATTGAACTTACTAACATTTAAAAAATCCATTTATGACATACTCTTGGCAGGTTTTCTGGTCTCCAGTTAAAAGCAATCCTTCTACTTAAAAACACCTTTTTTACTGTAACTCTACCTAAAATTTAACATTTATATCATTTTGTATTGGGGAGAGGGGCTAATAGCATTTAAAAACTTATCAACTTGCTAAAATGTCCAACAAAGCTCAAGTATGAAAATGGTGGCTTCTAAAGGCCATGGGCCTATCTTTTATATTCAGGGGATTTTAAGAAAAATGAATAGCAAATTATTTCCTTGATTTCGCACCCAAGACAATTCACTTCCCATTCACTTTTTCATGGTACGGAATTGTAAAAATTGGTATAGAGGGAGAAAGAAAATCAACACATGTAAGATTTTTTATATAAGTCTTTGATGTAGATATGCTTTCTAATGATTACTATATAATAAATCAAAATTCTCAGGAATACAGAAATGCTAAAACATCTTGTCTTTTTAAATTAATTATGTGCAAATTTCTTCAGCTTTTGCTAAACAGCTGTCAGAGTGGAAGAATAGATCAATTTATTTTTGGAAATAAAATGTTTTAAAAAATTATAGCTTTAAGCTGTATCTATAGGTTATATGGAAATAGATGTAAAATTTCTGTAAGTCAAATTAAACAATGCTATGAATTATCAGTTCCCCTGAAATAAGCCAAATCACATTTACTATGTTTAATAATTAATTTGGACTGTTTTGTATTCTCTATATTGCCATTATAATTTTTACGATTTTCCATCATGAATATACTATAAAAGTTTAGAAACTTAGAAATGTTTATAATGTTTCATTATGGTTTATATATATTAAAATGCAATCATGTAATATGTATATACATACAATGATGGTTATATAAATTATGAATGTATAAATCACTGTTTTTTAATATCTGATATTATATTTGTGGCTCTATCTGAATACTTATGTAATTAGTATCTTTATACATAAAACTTTATTGCAATTCTGATTATTGCCTTTGTAAAAATTTTCTGAGGATTCACAATAAATGATTTGAACACTTTGAGTGTCGAGACTTTAAATAAGGATTTTTGAAAGACTTACAAATTTATAATTCTACAATAGTGTGTTGAGAATGCCATTTCAAATTCACTGGAAAATATTTATTGTATATTTAATATTTTATTTTGTGGGTAGAAGTCCAACCCACTTTTATTGACATTTACTATAATACTAATGACATTCATATTTTCAGAATTTCTCAAATTTTCTTTGAAATATTTAATATCCTATGCCAAATCTTATTGATATCACTTTTATTAATATGTAAGAGGTCTGATTTTATAGATGGTAACATTTCATTTGCCATATTCATTCAATATTTTTTATTTAGCTCTTCATATATTTTCAATGTCTAGAAATACTAACTGTGAGGTTTACCATTTCCCAGTCTGACTTCTTGATGCCTATTTTATGGCCAGAAAGTCTATGCCCATCTAATGAATATTTCACATAAAATATTTCATTATACTCAATTAAATAAATTAATGTCATTGTATTTAATTCATATTTAAGATAAACTTTAATCCTTGCATTTAATTAAATTTTTTTCTGATATTTGTATAAGATGTGATGGCAGATATATTTTTACCAAAACTTAATCAACTATTCTACAATTTATAATTTATTAAATTATACTTTGTTTCCCTACATTTCTTCTCCAACACTTTACTGTTCACATAATTTCTCTACAGAACATTCTAGTATATCTTGGGCAAGTTCTCTACCATCATTTTGTATCAAAATACTCTGTTTTCATTTATTATTTTATTCCAAATGAATTTTAGTTTTTTATTTTTTTTAAAGATTTTCCTTATTTGAGAGAGAGAGCAAGCACATAAGCGGGGAGAGGGGCAGAAGAGGAATGACAAGCAGACTCCATGCTGAGCACAGAGTCTGACATGGGGCTCAGTCCCAGTAGCCTGGGATCATGACCTGAGCCAAAGGCAGACACAACCAACTGAGCCACCCAGGTGCCCCTGTTTTCTTCCAAATTAATTTTTAAAAAAACATATGTACTACTGGGATTTACCCAAAAGATACACACGTAGTGAAGAGAAGGGCCATATGCACCCCGATGTTCATAGCAGCATTGTCCACAATAGCTAAGTTGTGGAAGGAGTTGAGACGCCCTTCAACAGATGACTGGATTAAGAAGATGTGATCCATATATACAATGGATTATTACTCAGCCATCAGAAAGAACAATTACCCAACATTTGCAGCAACATGGACGGGACTGGAGGAGATTATGCTAAGTGAAATAAGTCAAGCAGAGAAAGACAATTATCATATGGCTTCACTCATTTATGGAACATAAGAAATAGCAGGAAGATCGGTAGGAGAAGGAAGGGAAGAGTGAAGTGGGGGTAAACACAAAGGGGAATGAAGCATGAGAGACTATGGACTCTGAGAAACAAACTGAGAGCTTCAGAGGGGAGGAGGGTGGGGAATTGGGATTGGCCGGTGATGGGTATTAAGGAGGGCACATATTGCATGGAGCACTGGGTGTTATACGCAAATAATGAATCATGGAACACTACATCAAAAACTAACCATGTACTGTATGGTGACTAACATTACATAATAAAAAATTATTAAAAATAAATAAATAAAAATAAAAATAAACTAAAAAACCCTATGTGATTTTTAAGAAAAAACTTAATATCATAATTGAAATTATATCATATGTATGTTAAGAAAATTATTTTCAATAATGAATTCTTAGACTATAAGTAGAGTATCTTTCTGCATGTGTTAAATAAATGTTCAGATTTTCAGTACATTTTGTACTTTTCTCAAACAGAGATTTTTCACAGTTCCTTTTCAAAATCAGTTTTCCTGAAGTACTCTTCATATACAGTAAAATGCATCCATTCTTAAGTGAGTTGTCTGATATGTTTTGACACCTGTATACAACCATATGACCCTTACACCAGTCAAATATAGGACACCCGAAAATTTCCCTTGAAACTCTGCAGCCCCCTCACCACCTTCCCTGCCACCTCAGGCAGAAATTCATATAATTTATAACACTATAGATTCATTTTTCTTGTTCTAAACCATCATATCAACAGAAACCTATATAGGTACTTTTTTGTGTGACTGGATTCTGTTATTTAGCACAATTTTGTTGAGATTTATCCATGTTAATTTGTGTATCTCCAACTGTTCCTTTATGTTGGTTAGTCCACCATATGAATAGACCATAATTTATTTATCCACTTACCAGTAGAGGGATATTTGAATGTATAAGACTGTGACTGTTAGGAATAAATATATTGTGAATAATCATGTAAGTTTTTTCTGGAACCATGTTTTCATTTTTGCTAAATAGTTAGGAGTGAATTCCTAGATCATAGGGTAAATATGTGTCCAAATTTACATAGCTTGAAGAACTGTTTTCTAAAGTAGCTGCATCATTTTACACCCCCACCCTCATTGTATTAGACTACGAGTTACTGCAATCTTCACCAAGACTTGGTGTTACAAATCTTTTTAATTTTAGACAATCTACTAGGTTATCATGGTATCTGATTTTACTCTCTATATCCCTAATGACTAATGTCATTGGACGTTTGTTCATGTGCTTTTTGATATCAATGTATGTCATTTGGTGAAATGTCTGTTAAAATCTTTGCTTTGTTTTTATTGGATTGTTTTCTTCTTAGTATGAGTTACTTCTTAATCAAAGGTTTGAGTTGAACATTATGCAATATTGGCCTAGAATTTTCTTTGTGAGAAAGTATTTATTGTCATATTTAATTTATTTAATAAATAAAGAACTTTCAGATACTCTAAATATTCTTGGGAAATTTTTTAAGAAATTTGTTCATATTATGTAAAGTTAAATTTATTGTCATACCTTTCCCCAAAATACTCCTATAATATTTCTAATAACTAGAGGATCTGTTTCATTCATATTAGTAATTTATATTTTCTCTCTAGCCAGTGATGTTTTAAATGAACAAGTTTTACTGATTTACCCTTTGGTTTGATTGTTTCCTATTTTACATGTTTTCACTCTTCTACTTACTTTGTGTCAGCTCTTTCTTTAAAAAATTTAATTTATAAACTTTATTTATTTATTTGTTTGTTTGTTTATTTTAAAGATTTTATTTATTTATTTGACAGAGAGACAGCCAGCGAGAGAGGGAACACAAGCAGGGGGAGTGGGAGAGGAGGAAGTAGGCTCCCAGCAGAAGAGCCCGATGTGGGGCTCGATCCCAGATCGCCGGGATCATAACCTGAGCCGAAGGCAGATGCCCAATGACTGCGCTACCCAGGCGCTCCTACAATTTTATTTTTAAGCATATATTTTAAAAATAAAAAATGCAAAATTTTAAGTACTGCTGTAGCTGCATCCCACAAAATTTTATTTATTCTTTCCTTTATTATTCATTCCTAAATATGTTTTTGTTTAAATTGTCATTTTTATTTAATAGATGATTACAAGTGTCATAGTTAATTTCCAATATTTGTAAATTTTCTAGGTACTTTAAAAATAGATTTCTAATACATTTCTATCCTGACCAAATAACAATACTTTGTATGATTCTAATCATTTTTTATTTCTTGAGACATGTTTCAGAGTTCAGTGTATTCATCTTAATGAATGTTCCATGTATGCTGGAACTGAGTATGTATTCTATAGTTATCATGAGGGCCAGCATTTATGTATGTCAGTTAGGACAAGCTGATTGATAGTCTTCTATTATAAGTCTCCTTATAAATTTTTCTATCTCTTTAGTTTATCAATTTCTGGGAGAATAGTGCTTAAATCTACAAATAAAATACGTATTTATTTTAATGTATATGTATACACACACCTACATAAACACACATATATACACACATACAGAGAAAGAAAGAATTTGGGTAAGAATTTTAACATATATTAAGAGAATAATTTTAATTGTTTTTTCTGGGTTAATAAAATCTATTGAGAAAAAGAAAATATATTTTATTATCTGAATCGATATATTCCATGACGATTGTTTTTCATGTAAAACTGAAAAATCCTGACATGAAATCTCAACTTATATGTATATTATTAAATATAATATTTGACAAGTAATAAATTCTGTTTTTCTTAACATTTGGTTAATTAAAATTTTCTATTTCTTAATATTCATAAATCTTAGTTTCTTAGAAATCTTACATTTTAACTGGTATTTTATTTTATACTTCAATCAACATCTTATTTTATATGGTTATATAACAATTCACATTCTTATTTTGTACATTTTTGCTTCTTTTAATTAGTCAATAAAATTAATTTTTTTAATACAGACCGATTTCTACATTAATTTTACTGAAATTTTGATTTTTGTATTTGGTTTATAGCCCCACCCTGTTTTATTTTCCTTAAGTTTACTTAAGAATCTGCAATCAGGTCACTCATTCTATTGGCTTTCTAGTATAGCGAAGTTAAAACAGAGCTATTTTCATTTTTGTGTATTAAAAATCATTTAGCAAACACTAACTCAATGACACTTTTAGAAACTTATGATTTAATAACTTGTGCTTTAGTAAACAAAACTAATCCATATTATTAATGCACTTCTATTTTTAATAATGGATGCACATTTCATTTAATTTATATGTTTTTCAAATCAACATTTTACCTACAAAATTATATTGTATCTTAATAGAATGTAACTCCTAACTTGGCAATAATCCCAATTCTTTGCTCTTATGAATCTGGTCTCTATCATCCTTATCCTACTGTGCTTTCTCTGACGGCCAGTAATACAAGGTAGATTTAGCAGCCTGTTTTAAACCCCTGGAATCTGTTTTTCTAAGCACAAGAAAGAGCATCTGTGCTCCCCTACCCCCAAAAAATAAATTCCTGCAAGTTCTTTGATTAATTGGTTGGCTCATAGGTTGATTTGTGGAATGTTAGCCTCCACTACAGGTATATCTAGGATTATTTTCATGGCATCCTAATAATTTATTTCCCCTACATATTTATTCCATTTTTCAAAGTTTTCATTTTTCTTTTTTCCCCTTTATATATAGTAATGTCTTGCAGAGTCTTTCAATGTTTAGATATATCAATTATTTGCCAATACCATATTTTTAAACTAATGTTGTTTAAAAGAAGGCTTATATATCTTGGTACAGATAATTTTTCTTTACGCATATTTACATGTATGTCAATGCACTCTATTTTAATTTTTTTCCCTGATAGCTTTACAATTATTTTGTCACGTATTTTAAGTATACCCCATGGAATTCGCACTGTGTTAAATATAGAAGATTGAATATATTTAGGCTGTAATTCAAGAATAATTAAGTTTATTAAATTAAACTATTAATAATTTGGTCCTAAGACCAGAAAAGACAAATATTCAAGAAATAATTCCCTGGAACAATAGCCTAAGTTTGAAGTGATATTTTGTCATATAAACAAATAATCAGAATATTTAAAAATCTTTTTATGTCATCTTTTTTTTATTCCTTTAAATGATTTAAGCAGTTTTGTATACATTTAGTTTGTTTAAATAGGTATTCTACATTTATTTGTGTTAAATACTTCTTAAAATTTTATAATACTTTTTCTTTACTATGTTATAGATTAGGGGGAAATACCTAATATCTTTTCACCAAATGAAAGACCACAGGGCTTCCCAGGAAATAACATGAAATCTAACCCCATGTTTTATTTATCATTGTCCTCTCTAATAGTACTCTCCAACAGAAGTTTCTGTGATAATGGTAATGTTCTATATCTGCCCTGCCCAAAATACTAGTCAATAGCTACATGGGACTATTAAACACTTGTACCATGGCTAATGTAATTGAAAGACTAAGTTTTAATTGTTTTTAAATTTAATTAAATTTTAATAATGGCCACAGTGAGCAGTGCTCTCTAGAAATATCTATGTGTGAGTTGATGCAACATTACTTCTACACTAATTTTTCTTACTGGTCTAGTCTTCTGCATACTTTATTATCCCAGGTTTGATATTTGGCAAATTAATAACTATAATCTAACCATTAACAATGATCAGTTATAAGATTATTATTTATTACATAATTAATTAAAATAGAGGTGGATATATATAAATTAATATGTAAATATTAGTAATATGAAATGATGTCCACAATAGAGTATTGATACAAAATAAAATTTTTCAACAGTATGAACAGTAAAATCTGATTTTAGTGAATAAAAAAAGCATTATGTTTATATGTGCTTGTATTTCTGTCTTACTGTATAGTTTTCTATATTTTGAAAAAGAAAATTTATAAAAAGGAAATTTCTGTTTGCCATTGGTAAGTTTGGGATAAAATATAGTGTGGGACGGATTTAAGGCTGTGCCCATATTCCCTGCCTTCTGGTATTCACATCCTTGTACAATCCTGTTACCTTAAGTATGGGTGGGACCTTTGAGACTTTCTTCTTGCCAAGAAAATATGGCAAAGGTGATGAGATGTGTGTAATTATGAACTTGTCCTATTCTTTATAATAGAGGGTAAAGGGTCATGTCTGGCTTGTCTATAGTTACAGCTCTTGAACATACCACATTTAGGTAGGTACTTCGTTCTAAATATTCATTGAAAGAATTTATAAATAACAAATGGTTTTGACTGAATAAATATAAGTGAAATTTTTGAGTTTTGAGCTTTGTGAGGAGACCTTTTATGGTTATGGTCTCCATATGGTTTTGGAGAAGCAAGCTGCCATGTTGTGAGCGTCCCTATGAAGAGGGCCATGTGTCAAAGAACTGAGGGCAACATACAGACACAGCAAGAAACTGAGGGAGGAAGTCTGACAACCTTCAAGAAACTTCAAGCTGCCTCAGTCATGTGAGCTTCGGAGCAGATCATGAAATGGACAAAGAGATGAGTCTGAAAATGTAGGCTACAGTCTGGTCACATACTCAAGTCTAATACTTTTGAATTCATCATATTGACAACAGGTAAAAATAGAAGGCTTTTAGTTAAGAGTGTCTTAATTTTTAGGAATATTCATGATGGAAGGAGAACATTAAATGACTGTACCAAGCAAGGGAGAAAATGACCTCTGGCAAACCTAAGAGAGAGGCAAATTCTTAGGAATTCCAATCTGGAGACTGAATATGGAGAAATGAAAAACAAGGGTAATACAAAATTAAATTGTTCTCATATACTAGATTCAACTTTAAAAAGATTATTGTTTACATTGGCAGCAAAATAATAAAGGTCCATTCTATTAGTCATATGTAGAGCTTCAAAAACAATAACACTTTATTCAAAGATAAAAGAAGATATAGATAAATGGAAAAATAACACTGTTCATGAATATAAGGTTCAGTATCATAATCATGACAACTTTACTAAAACAAAGTCTATATCAACAATCCAATTCTAAAATTTTATTAGGGTTTTTAAAGGAATTTGTCAAGAGTAATGAGAAAAAGTATAACCAAGACAATTGTAAAAGAACAAGGTGGATGGATGAATTATATCAATTAACAGATTATATTATGCAGTCACATCAAATAAGGCAAAATATTAAGATCTAACCAGCCATATGCGAAGAAACATGTATGTTAATTATCCACTAATATTTGATGTGTACTTAAAATACTTCAGAGTAATTTAGAAAGAAGGGGATTTGCAAGTATATAGAGAGAAGATTAAATTGACAGTTTTTAAATTTGTTGTAAGAATGAAAGATCGACAAGGCCAAAGAAGATTAGAAAAATGGACAATAATCATATCATAAATAAGAAAGGGGATTCATGGACCTAGGGGATATTATGCTAAGTGAAAAAATCAGAGAAAGACAAATACTGTACCATCTCACTTATATGTGCAACCTAAAAAGCAAAACAAATGAATAAACAAAAAGCAGAATCAGACCTATAAATACAGATAATAAACTGATGGTTGCCAGAGGGAATGGGAGTGGGAAGAGGATGAGAAAATTGGATGAAGGGGAGTTGGAGGTACAGGTTTCCACTTCTGGAAAGACTGAGTCATAAGGATAAAAGGCACAGCCTAGGGAAGACAGTCGATGATACTGTAATAGTGTTGTATGGTAACAGATGGTAGCTACACTTGTGCTGAGCACAGCATAATGTATAGAGTTGTTGAATCACTATGCTGTAAACCTCAAACTAGGGTGACATTATATGTCAACTATACTCCAAAAATTTAAAAAGGGGGGTGGGTATAGAAGCAAGAAGTTATCTGAAGTGAATAATGAATTCAGTTTGCCAGGAAAAATTTTCAGGTATTTTAGATAACTGTAGTTACTGATACACACCAGGAGTGGAATAGAGACTGATTAGATATGGAGATCAAGGTTTGGAAGTTATCCATGTAGAAGTGATAACTAATGGGATGAGATTAGCATTGGAAGGAATATCATTGTGAAAGGCAAAAAAAGCCTTTAGAATTCTTCATTTGCATGTGGTGACCCCAAATTGCTAACAAAATTAGATCATAAAGACAGAAATAAATAAGAAAGGTATCATCAAGATTGAATGAAAGGACATTCAGGGTACCTTATTTCCCATGTCTATACATCTTGACAAAAATGTATAGACATGGGAAATAGGGTACCCTGGTTAAGCAGAAATCAAGACGGAAGATTCAAGAATGTCCAGAAAATTACATGCCTAACTGCATGATATCACTTTATCTAGTAATTTTTATTTGTGGACCTCTTACTTCTTCTTTCAATTAAGTCAGCAAATAAAGCTTTGAAGTCCAGGTAGACTCTGACAGCTTTATTAAATTGCAATGTGTGGAAAGGCTTACTCTGACACCTTCATACTTCAAATCAATTTGTTCATAGTAGAAATAGAGAATCTTGTTAAAGAACATATGGCTTTATGCAAAAAGAGTTCTGCAACTACTTAGTAAGGCTATTCTGTGGTTTTGGCATCTGACAATAGAATTTTTTTTTCTACCTATCTTGAGTCTTTACTTAAAATATTGCATTGTAGTTTTTATTCCACTTAAGCTAAATTTGTTCTGACATAACCTTGTAACAAAAGGTGGTCACATCAGTTCCTATGGCTTAACATTAATGTGGTAATATTTTTACTGTATATTCTAAAAATAATATTTACTAAGTTGGACAATCAGTTCTGGCATGAAAATACTTTTGTATATAAGGAAAACACTCTTTTTTAAAAAATTAAGCATATTTTAAGATAATAGAAAATTCTCTAGCCCTTAATATTCATACTTATCCTGACACAGCCTATGAGAGAAGATGTGCAGACTTCAGTTCTGCCAATATGGAAAAGTTATTCTGAGCTCCAAAATACTAAATATGCTTGATAAAATACAGCAAACCACCAACAAAGTGCACACCCTACTCTGTAAGGAAATTAGGAAAATTCCCTTAGAATGTAACCTAGGGAAAGCTGGAATCCATGATGATAAACTAACGCTGACATTCTTATGGACCTAAGGACGTTTGATGATTTCAGAAATCCAGGGGCTTGAGTTTTAACTGCTCTCAGGGACCCAGATTGGAGATAGGAGCATTTGTTCTATTCCAAGTGCAAAACTGGTACTCAGACTCCATCACAGAACATCTAACATACAGTTTCTGAATTTCCAGAAGAAGAAAGGGATGATAGACATGAAGCGTCATTAAAAAAAAAAAAAAAAAAATCCACACATAGACTTATCAGAATGAACTTCAAAACACCTCAGTCATAAAACTTAGGTAAAAACAGCCAAAAAGGAAAATAAAAAAGGGAACCAATAGACTGGCAAGAGACTTTCAAGAGGGTTAGCAGAGGGGAACCTGGGTGGTTCTGTTGGTTAAGCGTCTGACTCTTGATTTCAGCTCCGGTCATGATCTCTGGCTCATGAGACTGAGCCCTGCGTTGGGCTCCAAGCTGAGCATGAAGCCTGCTTGGGATTCTCTCTCCCTCACCCACTAACACCCCCACCCCCACCAAAAAAAGAGCTAGCAGCAGAACTGAATTAGTAGAACTAAAACAGAAGGCACACACACAAAAAAAAGTTTAAAAAGGAAAAATAAATTAATGTGGTAAAAATGTTTCCAAATATATCAAAAATAACAAAAAATTATATATACATTTTTAAAAATTCAGCCAAATATTGTGTATAAAATATACACCAGAAATGTAAAAGAACAGAAAAGTAAATTAAAATAAGGAAATTTTTTACTTGGTAGTGATTAATATAAAGATGAATTATCTTAATAAATTTATTTGATAAGATAGATTTTACCCAAATATAATTAAACACAAAAAGGGACACTACATATTGACAAAGAAGATATATATATATATATATATATATATATATATATATATATATATCTCCCAAGCATTATTAAATTAATAATACACACAAAGTAAAAATGATATAAGTGCAAGTAGAAGTAAAATACCAACGTAGTGAGAGATTTTACCATCATCTTTTAATAGTTCATAGAACTGACAAAAGCCAGTAACAATATAGAAAATTTGAAGAAGACATTCAACATACTTGATCTAACAGATGTATAGAAAACATGTAACAACAGGTGGAGAATTTATAAATTACATATGACATTTAAAAGTTACTATATACTGGGGTGGCTGGGTGGCTCAGTAGATTTTGGCTCAGGTCATGATCTCAGGGTCCTGAAATTGAGTTCTCTGCCCAGCTCCCCCTCAACAGAGAGTCTGCTTCAGATTCTCTCCTCCTTCTCCTCCTCCCCTTCCCCATGCTCACTCTCTATCTCTCAAAATAAATAAATAAATCTTTTTAAAAATAAAATAAAATAAACATAACTATATACTAGTTTCAACAATAATTTTCAATAATTTTCAAAGAATCCGTGTAATGTAGATTGAGATTAACAAAATATTTACAAAATAAATATAATGTAGACACTTAAAAAATGTTCTAAATAAAAACTGGATCAACAACATTAAAACAGAAATTAGCAAACAGGTAACTACAGGATATAACTAAAGGGGGGTTATCCAGAAGAAAGTTTATTGACCTTGTATGTAGAGTATTAAAAAAAGGAAGTATAAAAATGCATGAGGGATGCATAGATGGTGCAGTTGGTTAAGCCTTCAACTCTTGGTTTCTGCTCAGGTTGTAATCTCAGGGTGGTGAAATGAAGCCATGAGTTGGGCTCTGCTGGCAGCGCAGTCTGCTTAAGACACTCTCTCCCGGGGTGCATGGGTGGCTCAGCCATTAAGCGTCTGCCTTCAGCTCAGAGTGTGGTCCCAGGGCTCTGGGATCCAGCCCAACATTGGACTCCTCCGCTGAGAGCCTGCTTCTTCCTTTACCACTCCCCCAGCCTGTGTTCCCTCTCTCGCTGGCTGTCTCTCTCTCTCTCTCTCTGTTAATAAATAAATAAAATCTTGGGAAAAAAAAAAAAAGACTCTTTCTCCCTTTCCCATTGCCCTTCCCCCCCAAAATAAATAAATCTTTAAAAAAATGCACGAGATAAGCACCATCTCAAGGTATGAGAAAAAGTACAGAAATATAGACTCAAAGAAGAAAAAAGCAAATTACAGCAATGAAAAGCAGCAAAAAATGTGTGAGAAATTGAAGTTAATAGATAAAACTTTACTTTGCAATTTGTATACCCCAAAATGATCACATTAACTGAGCAAAACAAACAGACCAGGTAGTCATTTAAATATATTCAGGAAAAATAAAAGTAATTGGATAATTTCAACATTCAGTCAAGATAAGGAAAACTGCTTAAGTCACTAAAGTGTCTGCCAAAAACCTATAGCTAAATAAATATACAATTTTTAAAAAGGAAAACTTCCCATTAAAATTTTAAAAAGAAACACTGGAACTGATTCTATACAACGTTCTGCAAGTGCTGACCAACGCAAGAAAAAGAAATAAAAAAATAAGCATTCAGAAAGAAACAATCAGTATTCACTTACTATTTGCCTAATCTCAATCTATTCCTTATGATTACATATTATGTTGGTATTATAAATGATGTCTAAATTATACTTTGTTTTAGGGATATATAAGAATGCAGTTTTTGAAATTTTATCTTTTCCCATCAACTTTCTCACAACTTCCCATATCTCTTAAGATTTCTAAGTGTTATACATAGGAAAAACTAAAGATATAAATTCTCCCTAAATCATCTATTTGGTTTCCTTACAAGTTTTCCCTGAAAATAACCTTGAGAAGATTATTCTAAAGTGTACCGAGAAGAGTTTGTAGGAGAGATTTTACATTCCGAAAGAAAATCAAATTCAGACATGTTCCAGAAAGTTATAATTGGCTTTCATTATCTATTTTGATATTTTTCTTCAATTAAGCAAAAATATCTCTGAAATATAAGAGAATATTTTCTGAGCTGTCTTGTAAATATAAGCTATTAAAATCTGTGAAGTGGGACCTACAGGATAGTGGTTTGTGTTATCTCCAGGAACTGTCGTTACAGGCAGAGTGTGCTGCTTCTCCTTCATTTTCCTCTTCTCTGTGGCTAGAATGCGGGTTCAGTTAACTGGGACTGACCCATGAAGCAGAAGACAGCTACTTACTATAGTAGAAGAACAAAGCATAAGACCGCAAGTCCTGATGCTCACAGAGCTGATTTACCAGTTGTAGCCCATTTGCTATACATTTATACGTGAGCAAAATAAATCTATACTGTGTTTAATCCACATTTATTTTGGAATGTTATTTATTTTTTACTCCCAGCTGAATTATATTCTATATAATATTAGTGACTTAGCTTACAAGAAATAAAGACCTATTATAAAACTACTAGTTTAGTACTGAAGCAGGAATAAACGTATTTGCTTATGAATTGACAAAATCAAATAGGTCCTTAATTAAAGTAGGTCTATAATAAAAATGGAAAATGTGTATCTTTGAGCAGTCACATTCCATATCAGTAGGGAGCAGATGTGAAATCATAAATGTGCTAGATAAAATAATATCATTCCCAATATCACCATATTCTATTTTAAAACAGTATTACCAAAGTATTTAGAGATTGGAATATAGCAATTTGGGGAGAGAGGTTCAAATTATTTATTGAACATCATGAAGACACAAAGAAAACATTTTAAGTTGGAGAGCTCTGATTTCAAAGATAGTAGCACTGCATTTTATCTCTTTGTTCCCCACCCTGTATTATTTAGAGGAGCCTAACTCTTCCATTTGAACATTACCTCCTAGAGGGTTAACTTTTCAGTCTTTACCCTACTACCACTGTATTTGTACAAAACATTGATACTCAGTAAATATTTGTTTAATAGGGTCTTTTTATTTAAATGTAGTTCAGTAATTAAAGAATATATTATTATATGTTTTATGTATCAGCCTTGTTACCCTTGTCAACTTGATTAATGTGAATCGTCCTTGACAGATGGATCGTTTCTTCGTTTCTGAGTCTGGAAGCTCAAGGGTTAGGCTTTTGGAGATACACCAATGTATTGAAGGATATTCTATAAATACTATTGGAGAGAGACTTCAAGCTCTTTACTCCCATACTTATATATTTCTGGGTAAAATTTATAGTCTACCAAAGACCACACTGATTTCAAAATCCAATTCTCTTTTCAAAGAATAGTAAAAGTAAGATGATATATGTACACTGTATTCACCCAGAATCACTGCAGGAGTTTATGGGTAAAGAAGAGAATGAGTCAAGTGTCAAAATTCCCAATGAATGTAAGGGACTTTCTAAGAGATTTGTGGACATACAGTATTTATACATAGTTGATGGAATTTAGTATATCTTAGAATTATGAATAACATTAATAAAAAAGGTGACCACAACCTATTCATTTCCTTGCACATTTAAATGTTTAAAACATTGGAAATTATGGAAAATTCTATTTAAATTACAAGTAAATGATGGCATATAAAATAGTTGGTAGGTTCAAAGAATGAAATTATAAGTAAAACTATTTTTTAAGTTACTTTAATCATATTTTAAGGATATATCTTATAAACATTATAAAGATAAGATGTATAATTTTGACAACCAAAAGTATTTGTTAGGAAACTTCAGTTGAGTATCTTATGACTGACTACTAGGTGTTTTTAATATCTGTTCTCCCACATTTCATAGACAGGAAGCTTATGTGCTCAACTATATATTATATTTTCAGCCTTCTGAGCTATATATAGCTCTGAAACTATGTTCTGGTTAATCCAATGTCTGTTGAGTTTAATGTTCATTACCACTTTCAAGACTTAAATAAAAAGGCTTTGTCATGCATTCCTGTAGCCCTGTCTCCATTCCCACTGTCTAGATGATTATAATAACTAAATCAGCATCTTTTCACTCAAACGTGGAAGTCAAGTGTTGAGGGTAGCAGAACTGCCCAATCAACCCGGGACCTTATTCATCAGTGCTGTTGGAACTAAATTTCCATATTGTCTATTCACAGTATTTTGTGGTCTATTTCTCTTCTCTCCTTAACAGAAGATTATCATATACCTTAATATATCTCTCAAAGCCTGTTACTTATTAACTATTTCCTGTGAGCTTACTTTAACATGTCAATACTCCAATCCTTAGTTATCACTTAACTTGAGATTTATGCTTCCATTTAGATCCAGATACATGGTCCCCCAATTTTTTCATTCACTTATTTGAAACTTAAAACTGAAACATGGCTTTGTAATGTTTCTACCTAAAAATTTGTGTGACTAGCTAAAAATGGGCTGTAAAATCTCATCAGGATTTCTTTGAGCTGATAATATAAACAAGACAGAAATCAATAGCATACAAGTGGAGTCTCACTATTACCACATTACTATTTGTTTATATTGGATCACCCCTAGAAATCTCTATTTCTGAAACTATTTTCCACTTCTGTTAGCAGTTCCCGAAATTTTCTTGGAAACTGAACAATGTATCATGCATGAGAAAACCACTGTATTAAAGGCAGAAGTAACATTTCAGATTCTACAATATTGCTGATATAGTTCCAATAACAACACCTAAAATCACTGACACACCTCAACATAATTTAACAACTGGATTGTGGTTGACGTCGCAAGGAATAAAAATATTGAATGTTGAACAAAGTATATGCTGGCCCCATATAACTCCTAATTTTTTAGTGAGGCTAAAGTCCTGTTAAATAATGGTTCAGGGTACATTATATATATGGAAGTGTGTATCCACTCCCAGTCACGAATTTACACACATTCCAATAATTGTCTTATGTCAGGGGAATACCAATTAAGCATAATGCATGAAAAAGCTCATTCCCTATATGTTGTTTTTCTCACTTATACTTGCAAATATTTGTTAAATGTTTTTGTTTTCACCCTGGATTGTGAGCTCCATGAAGGTAAGGACGGTTACGAAATACTCATTGTCTGGCGTTCAGCAGCTGATTAACATATACCTGTTCTCCAGTCATTATTCTTCATAGCAACTGGTTTGCTTTTATATACAACCACAGTGAGTCCTGACACTGAATATATTCATCTTTTGCATTGGCTATTAGGACACTCAGAATGGGCTATGTGAACCATCTCCACAGCAAAACATAGAATATCTTTCTGTAGGTATTTGGTATACCCTCCCTTATCGTTTCACTTCTACCTTATTACCTCTACTTTACTTCTTTGCCACTATGCCTCTTAAATTTATCATTTAATGCAAATATTTCAATACTCTTTTTGGAATGAAGTATGGTATAAAATGTGAATGAAATAAACAAATAAAATGCAAATGACTTTAGAAATCCATTTTTTAACTTAAATTCAATTAGTCAACATATAGTACATCATTAGCCTTTGACGTAGTATTCAATGATTCATTAGTCCCTTCGTAGTAGCATACAAACACAAAATGGTTTTATTTATCTTCAATCAGTGGCTTCAACTAAGCTGTATTCTGTCCTTTAGTGATATTTTTGGAAGACCTCATTGCCTCCCTGTCATGGTTAGTGATTTTAAAAGTTCATCCCAGTACAATCCAATTCAAGATTTTGATGATTTATTCAACCCGTATATTCTCCTCTTTCCCATTCTCAGTATTGGCCTGGCCCTTGTGTCAGGTTCTTGGAGCAGAGAAGTGATAGCTTTTTTTCTTCACCCTTTCTCCTTCCCGTCTCCCTCTCCATGTTTTCTCTTCTGGTGTTTTGAGGTTTGAGAGGAAGGAAGGTGGAAGAAGAGGGCAGGTATCCTTAGTTAACTGGCACTGCCAAAGGCCTCTATTGGTTGTTAACTTTGCAGTTATGTGTGTGAACGCTTCAGTAGTAGGCTCAGGGGGAGCCCTCCCACATTCATAGTTACATTAAATGGGAGATCTATTTAATCTCTTATTTTAAATTTCATACTTCAGTTTTTTGTTCATGCTTTTATATATTTCATACTTGTTGAAATTTTATATTCAACATCCCATTAAACTTCCAATACTTGTGAAATAAATACTGAAAACACTATTTATATGCCCTAAAATGGAATCAAAGACAGTGCTTAGAAAAATAATAAAAAAGTGTTATTAGATGGGGAAGTTCAGTACAGATTCTCATTAGAAATAATAAGGCTAACTTCCAGCTTAGCCTTCTCAAGTGTTGATTAAATTGACTTAAAGACACAACTGAAAAGAGAAGAACAAACACATGCTCCCCCAACCCCATAGTGCTTCTTTACCCCCATTCACAGCCAAAATTCAAGTTATTTGAGTATATCCCCTCCAGTTTGTCACATATATTTCCATTTAGTGATACTTTTTATAAAACAGAAAGGAACAAAAAGAGACTAACATTGGGGTTCATTAGGTCATTTTAAATATGAAAGTAGTAAAATTTTACAACTAAAGTTGAATTGTACTTTGAGCTATACACACTGACTCACTAAAAAACATTCTTCCAATACTGAAATAACCACAATCCAGAATTTGGTGTGCATCCATCTTCTTTGTCTTTTATATTTTATATCTAATGTATATACATGAACAGTTGTAGTATTTTGTGTGTTTTAACTGGATTATAGGTGGATTCCTATCTAATTTCCATTACTGTCTTTCTCTTAGGAATAAGTTTTTTCATAAGTACTTAGGTATATGAGTAGACAACTATTTATCTACTTATTTATATATTTATCTTACTCTTATTAACCTGAATGTGATTTCAGTATATGAAAAACTCTTCTTATATTTAGTTTCCTATAATGAGCATTTACACTACATTTTGAACTATTACAAACATTGTATCTGTGAACAACAGGGCTCCCGTGTTCCACCTTGAAGTGAACTCAATATGTCATAAACCATGAGCTTAAACCATGACATGGAATCCCACAGGATGTGAAGAATCCTGCCTAAATTTGCCCAGTGAGTAAGTCTGGGGCTAAAAATCATACTCAGAAAGGCTGGGTCAAGAGTTTTATCTAGTGATTCAAAAACAGAGTTCTACCATGTTCTTCATATGGCGACACCTGAAGACAACACACAAGTGGTAAATTACAAAAATGGCCACAATTACCCACATACCTCTAATCCAAACCCCTTTGCAATGAGACTCTGCAGTTATAGCCATTTAAAAATAAAATCTATTTCTCCACTTACTGAATCTGGGTGTCTGTGTAACTTGCTTTGCCATTAGAAAATGGTAGCATAGGGGCTCCTGGGTGGCACAGCGGTTAAGCGTCTGCCTTCGGCTCAGGGCGTGATCCCGGCGTTATGGGATCGAGCCCCACATCAGGCTCCTCTGCTATGAGCCTGCTTCTTCCTCTCCCACTCCCCCTGCTTGTGTTCCCTCTCTCGCTGGCTGTCTCTATCTCTGTCGAATAAATAAATAAAATCTTAAAAAAAAAAAAGAAAAGAAAAGAAAAGAAAAGAAAATGGTAGCATCAACGGTATCCAGGTTCTGTGCCTAGTTCTCAACAGACTGAATACTTTTAGTCTGGCTCTTAGTATGCAGCTGAGACAGCATTTGAACAAGCTCAGAATTTCCTAATGGATGATGGGAGACTTATTTGCTTGTTTCTCCTGTTACTGTGGTTGACAGAATACCAACCACCACACATGTGAATGAGGGCATCTTAGTCCTGCATCTCTCAGCCATCCTGCAACTGGCTGGCAGCTGACCACAGACACATGAGAGAATCAGCCAAGCATAAAAGAAAATCTTTGCTGCATTCAGCCCAAATTGCCAAACCACAAAATTGTGAGTTAAATTAATGGTTTTTGTTCCAAGCCACTATGTTTGGGCTGGTTTGTTAGACAGTGGTAGATAACTAATACATCACATACCGATATTCCTTTCAAATCACTATTAATCTACCCAGCTGGTATAAGGTTCCCAGGTCAAAACTGTCTAGGATGTGGATCCTGGTTTTAAATAATCACTGAAAATGACATTACTGAGATCCTTCCCCAAAAATGTGACTATGAGGGGACACAGATAAATATTCTGGTTATGTAGTCAATTTTCTTAGAGCTGCATACTGAACCATTAACACATTCATATTTATTTTACTAACTTTCAAATAATTAAAGATGTAGACAGAAATACAGAAAAAGATTTGTAATTGTTAAATCTTGACATTATGCAGTAGTATACATTTTTTATTCTTTTTCTTGTGTTTGAGGTTTTTCTTAATAAAACCTCTTAAAAAATAGGTTTTCCTTCTTCTTTCTATGGAAGATAAACTTCACTTCTAATAAATCCTGAGCCACATAGTAACTTTTGGATTTTCAGAGGAGAGCATAATCACAAGTTGGCTCCACCTATACTCATATCCAAATAACTTAACATTAAATGCCAAGAACTAGGGAGTGAATGAAATGACATATTCAACTTCCTTTTGTCTCTTGTACTAAAATCTCACTATATTAAATTTCAATTTCTTATATTTAAATGGCAGAAAGAAGTAAATCAAATATATCAAATTCTGTGGCTTCTGTGAGTCTGATTTATTGTGTTTCTCCCTTCCAAATAAATCATCTTCATGGTCCATTCAGAGCTAATGGTCCTTTCTCTCAACGCTTTTAAATTATCAACTACAAAAATCTTAGTATGCACTGGATTTGAGTTAGAGAATGTAATGTGATGAAGATATTATTTTTCTCACACACTTATCCTAAGCATAAAATATAGTATGTGTTAAATGGTTAACACAGTGATTAGAATATAAAATGAACACCAAACAAAATAAAGTTACAATTTTTATGGTTAATGCTATACTATACTATGTGATCATTTAATTCATTTACACAAATATTCATTGAAAACTAACTACTAAGTGCAGGTACTAGTCAAGACTCTGTTGGAAAAAAAGAATAATAGAAAGTTTACGTTCTTAGAATCTTTTCATAAATATCTACATACTAAACAAGATATGATAATTTTAGAATAATGTGCCAATAAAATGCCATGAGGTTATATTTGAAAAGAGATCTCTCAAGAGCGCCATTGAACTGATTGCTTCTTTACCTGACTTCCTTTACCTCTTCACTAAGGTGCCTTGGTCCCAGTATATATATTTTATTTGGTCATTCATTGACCATACCATGTCTTAGTCATCTTTTATTCCCTGAACTATTGCACACACAACACAGGTGTTTCAAACCCAGGTGGGGAAGATGAAGCCTTTCCAAGTCCAGGAAACTGTTTATTTTCTTTTCTATAAAATAAAATGGTTAGACTAGGTGATTGTTAAGATATTTCTCTGATCTAAGATTCCATCATATCCAGAAAATTGGAAAAATCTGTGATAAATGGAATAATCTTCAACAGCAAATGTAAAACTTGGCTCTGCTCTTTGATACATGGATCACATTTATAGAGTCCCTTGTTCTGTATCAAAAAAATACAGATCAACTATAAGACATTTTGTTTGTTTAGGATTAAATAATCTAAGTATCTGTAGATATGGGTTGTAAACTATATAATGTCAAGCAGATATTAAATTATATTAGTGTTATTATCATAATTTCTAAGGAATGAGTAAAAGTAGGCAGAAAACTGTGAGTATAATAAGAAAACCATGAGCTTGGCCAAGCCAACAGTATAATTAGCATAACTCTGGGAAAGAAGGGCCAAAAAATATTACATGTTATAGAAGGCTTTGAATTTCAGCATATAGAATTTTATATGAGTAAAGATTAATAATTTTTGGTCTGGTTAAGGGGAGATGTAATCAGAGCTGAGCATAAGAATTATTAAGATAACAGTAATACACTTAGTAGGGTTTTGGGGAAAAGTTAAAAGGAATTGTAAAGAATTCTACAGAAATAGAAATCCTCAGCCTTAGCAGGCAGATGTATGTAGAAGATTTCAAAATTTAACTAAAACTTTTAAAGTTAGATGTGATTGAAAATTATTTGTCTAATCCGACAATGAAAAACATCCTGGCCATTTTAGAACCTGGTAATGAAGTGAAAGTAAGAATTTACCAAAAGCTATGAATTATCCTAATTATTATTATGCCTGTCAGAGTGGACTGTTAGTTTTGTATAAATTCATAGAAAGGTATAATCTAAGTTTATAAGTTAATGGAAAAAATCTTTAATGTTTCTATTCAATAAATATAGCAATCATATATACCCTAATTCAAATAAATACGGAAAACATAAAATAATAAAAGTCTACAAAATATTTACAGACCCAATGGTTTGCCTTCCTTTCAATTCTCTTTTAAGATGCACAAAACTTCCTGTAGTTAATGGGCAATGAAAATGTGTGTGTGTGTGTGTGTGTGTGTGTGTGTGTGTGTGTGTATTCAAAAGTGGCAACTAGACTTTTTATGAAATTAAGAGACAGGACAAGAGAGTATACTTAATAAACTGAGAAAAGAGATGATAATTGAAAATCACGCTGATTTATAAATGGTAAAGATGTTGCATAAACTCTAATTCATGATCAGAAAATCATGTACACTGTTGATTCACATGCAATGTGAAAGTGAAAAAAAAACTGTGCATTGCCACATTTATGCTGACTACTTCATGATTTTATAGCTTTGAAATACAATGGTATGTCCTTAAATATATTATTTTACATCAAATATTATTTAATTAATGTTAAAAAACTATTTTATGACTTGCCTACATAAAAATTAACCTCATTTCTATTCCACTTTTTATCTGTGCCAAAAGAAAATAAAGTTAAAAAAAGCTTAATATATATTATTGAAAGTTTTCATAAAAAAACTTTTCTTATAATGATTCTATAATTTGGGAGTAAGCTGAGGAAGAAAAAAACAAGGTATACATTTAATTTTACATAATCAAAGATTACAGACATTTATTTGTTGAAAATCTTTCCAAATCAAATCCTCTACTCACTGTGGCACCAAAAAAAAAAAAAAAAAAAGTTTAGGCAATTAAATCCATTCATCAGGTTTTTTTTCCCCAAGTTGAAAATGTTTCCATGCTCAAGCTACAGTGCCACTTCATCAGTCTGACTAAAAAGGAATAGTCCATCAATAATGGCTAGAGTTCTTATCAAACACACACTTTTTATGGCTGTACTCCACAATGGTGATGCATAATGGGTAGCAAAAAAGGAAAAAAATTCAGATTGTCCTCCATATTATAGTTGAATTAAGGAATCATGAAATTGATATACTACTGGTTATATAAAATATAGCCTTCTCCCCCAGGCCACAACAGCAGTCAAGGATAACCATCTAACCATCAAGTGTATGTGTGTGTGTGTGTGTGTGTGTGTGTGTGTGTGTGTCTGTATAATTTACATATATTATATTTATGGTCAAACTTCCTTGTTGACTTTTAATTGAATCCAGCACTATCAATTCCCTTTACAACTTGCCTCAAAGGGACATATCAAGAATTATCATCCCTTACCAGGTGTCCTCATTTGTCTCCTCCTTTCCAGATTGCTGGGGATGAACAAGCTTCATCTAATGTGTGTAAGTACAAAATAGCTCAAATGAACCAAAGAATTCTACTGTGTTTCTGCCAGCTCCATCCATCACAATATTTCCATTTGAAGTTTCCACCTGCTGAGATTGATTGCTCTAGTTCTGCTGCTATTTCCAGAAGAAGGCTTGCATTACAGCCAAAACTATAAGAATCTATCTGACAATCTAATTTCTTCTTTTTTTTTTTTAACCTTCACGACCTATTTTGTTTCAGTGCCACAGACTCCAGGTGCAGTAATTTTTTTCTTAATTCTCACAGATTTTCATTTTTTAATGTCAGCCAGGAACAATGGAGAAAATACAGCCTCCCGATGGGAGGGGTGTTCAAACTTTTCTTGAGTAGATTGCATTTCTCATTCATGCATCCATGCATCTATCCATTTATCCATCTATCAGTTCATCACAATAGCCTTTTGTCCACAAAGAAAACCATTCCCAAATAAGTTAGCGAATCTTACTCATCAATATAGAATATTGTCTTAGCTTCTGGGGTGGGAAAGACAAAAAATAAACTAACCATTTTATTTAATTATCTACAAAAATACTGATACTACCTAAACATGAGCTCTTTGCTCACTATTCCATTATGATGATGGATGAGTCTTGCTTAATCATGACCAAATAAAAACCACACTATTATGTGACTTTAAAAAGTAAAGAAAGGAAAATAAAGTTTACATGAGATTAACCAATGGATCTGACCCTACTGACTGCATTCTCTCAACAACTGAGCAAAATGATTAGGATTTATAAATTAGTATTCTAAGTTCCAAATCACAGTGAACGTGTAAGTTCTACTGGTTTGTTTCTGAAAAACCATTAACATATCTGCTATTCTCTTCTATTTGGTTAGTGAGGAATTGGAATTCCTTAGCATATATTAAAACCATCCATTCTATAACTCAGCAAAGATTCCAACAAAATCCAGCTTAGCCATTCCTAGAAAATAAAACCATCACTTAAAATAATTGTGAAATTGAAATAGAAAATCTTCTTACTATTTACAGGAGGCAAATTAGCACTTACAGTAATTTATTTGGTTAACCATGCAAAATTATTTGTTTAGAATGCTTTCATGAAATCCTGTTTCTTATATATCCTCTCCTTGAGCAAATATTGCCCTTAAAAATACACTTTAAAGTCACAAAATATTTCCATCACACAATTTCATGCCAAAGCATTTTAGTGATTTTCAAAAACATGTTTCTTGTCTCCCTCATTGAATAGTTCCAAGTTAAGGTATTCATTGTTTTATTTGGGGCCATTTTTTTCTTAAGTTACCCCAAACAGCTTACGAAGGTGTTTAACCTTTCAACTATGTTCATGGTGATTCAAAATAAATATATAAATTCCAAATTGCTATTTAAGAAATTTTCTTTTCATGAAGCTATAAATTAATATTTATTTTTATTGTTTGGTGGCTCACTGGCTTCTCAGTATACGACTTATAAGTTATATTAAAAATTGCACCTGAAATTAAAAAAATATTTCTTAGTAACTAATTCAGTGTATGATATGGTCCGATTTTCACTAGATAATCATAATCTATGAAATTCAAGATAATTCAGAGCTACTGCCTTTTGGAAATTTAACCTTTGTCAGTACTCCTATATCAATTAATATCCTCCTGCCTTCCCAAGCTTTTTGTCTTCTTCTCCAGTGATATTTGGGCTTAGGGGTGACCTAAATAATACCAAGGAATTTGGGATATTTGTAGTGTTACTTTTGCCCACTGGCTTCCCCTGTCCATCTCAGACCTCACTTTTTTCTACTTTTCCCCTTTTTGTTTTAACTACATTACCTTCTTGCTTCTCTTTGTATACTGCAGGCATACTCCCTCTTTAGGGCATTTGGACTTGATGTTTTCATGCTTCCTCCCCCAGATACACAAGTGACTTACTCTCCCTCATGTTTTTCAGTAGTCATTTCATCAGCGAGTCTTTCCCTCAACAAGTTATAGGATACAACAGCAAATGCCCCTTCCCCCACATTTCTTCATCACAACTTATTTTGCTCCATAGCACCTACCAACATCTGGCATTTTATCTGTTTACTTCTCTGTTTATGGTCAGTCTTTCCCCAAAGAGGAAAGCTCCATGAAAACAGAAGATCTTAGTTCTGTTCTTTGCTATATCCTCAGCACCTAAAATCAGGTCTGGCACACAGTATGTGCTCAATAAATACTTCTTGAAAAATGAATGAAAAAGGAAAACAAAATTAAGAAGGAAAAGGATTTGACATGAATTTTGTTTCCACTTCATCTGCTACTTATATCCACAGTCATCAGCTCTTTATTTTCTTTTCCATAACACCTGTTTTCAACTGGGCTTCTGTCCTTTTTGGTTACTTTTGGAGTATATCATATGTGCTTCCCACTGTGCTCTATGGAGGCGAAAGTATGCACTGCCCATTTCCAGGTCCATGAGAGATCATGGCTTCTATGAGACTTGCTCTCTTTTCAGGATAAATCTGGGAACTAATTTAAAACCTCCTGTTCTCTGAAGTCTTTCCAGAAATGCCTGCTGCTTATCTCACAAATCTCTCCCAGATACCATCCCTCTGAACATCATCATCTAGACTCTCTTATCTTTGCCATCCTTTCCAAAACCCTAGGTCAGAAAAATTCATATCTCATCTCTTAACAGTGAGAAAACATAATTTCTCATCAAATATTCTTTTCAGTTCTCCTGTCTGAATTATTTGGATCCTTCTCGCTCTACTCAAAGCGCTGCACTTCAGATCCTGCTCCTAAGTTATTCCTGTGGCTTTGAGTTGCATGAAATATCCACTGTGTCATTATAAAAAGTAAAACTATTAACTATATTACTTACTAGTCTAATAATTAATTAGTAAAAAACTATTCATCAGTTTGTTAATTAAACAATGAAATAAAAATCCCAAGTAGCTCCCAGAGATTTTTGTTACTTGTTGTGTGGAGTACTAGATAATATGAAAATGTAAGTTATTAAGAGCTAATGTCTGTTGACTACATTAAACTTAAAAATCATTTAAGCCAATTATGAGTGCTTCTGCATGGTTTGCCACATGATTGCAGATTTAAAAAGCAACTACTTTTTCTTTTTTCTTTCTTTTTTTTTTTTTTTAGAGAGAGAGCAAGCAAGCATGCTTGTGGGTGGGGGGGAAGGAAGAGAGAGAATCTTAAACAGGCTCCACACCCAGTGCAAAGCGCGACCTGGGGCTCGATCTCACACATTGAGATCATGCCCTGAGCTGAAATCAAGTCATATGCTTAACTGACTGAGCCACCCAGGTACCCGTGAAAGCAACTGCTTTTTAAAAATTGCAACCACCAGGGTCGATTGTCTGATTCCTAATTACAATTTCCATGTGTGCATAACCTTGGATAAACTATTTATGCTTTGATTTACTTATCTATAAAATGGGATTTTTATGGCATCGACTTCCTAGAGCTTCTTCAAAGCCTACTTGAGACATGCATGTAATGCTCTTAGTATGGTGCCTGGCCCATTATACATGTGCAATAGATGTCAGTTATTACTAATTACTGGATGTCTATATCTTTATATATAGGTATAATATATATTACATATATTAAATATAAATATACATATTTAATGTTTCTAATATTATATAAATATATATATATAAGAAAAAATTCAGAATTTTTAGAAATTCTCTTCCTCTATCAGTTTTATTACTTATCACTGGGGTAATCATTAGGGACACACTGAGCCTGCGCCACAATTTTCTTGGTCTTCTTGTCTCTCGACATGAATAACCACCCAGTAGTATGCATACAAAGTCAACGGAAAGAAACAGGAATTATAGGAGGTCCATTTAAAATCAAATTTCTGACACAGACATGTAATTAAATAAAAGGTTGAGATGACCTTCTGTGTATGTGTACATAGGTTCATGATGCTCTGTTGTCACATTTTAGATCTATTATCATCACCCCCCCCCAACTACTTTGTTCTTCAAATGGGGCCTCAATTGATATCTGATTGAACTGTAGCCTCTGTAAGTCTCAACATTATTTTCTTGATAAGAATACTTAAGTGGCTTATAAAAACATATACAATGCCATGACTAAAAACTGTAAAATTTACTAAGCCTTATATTCTAGACAATAACTATACTTCACGATCAATAAACTGGTAGGAAGAGCAGAGGACAGGGTGAAGTTGACTTATCTTTTTCTCGTTGGGTATATAGAATAGCAGTGAATTTCCTGCATGTAGATCACTTTTCACTTATCTTGAGGTAGAAACATTAATATGTTAACTACTTTAGAATGTCTTGAACAAAAAAACAGCATTTTTGGTTATACATGTGGGCATTGTTACCACTGAAGATTATTAAAAGCCTAAATAGCACTATTTTTTTTTAATGGGCCCTATATAAACATCAGAAAAGTGTGGCAAGGCAATTACAGGAAACAAGTCTCACAAATGGCCCTCCAGAAGTGCTCCTAAAATCTCCAGTTAGGGTGCGTTTCACTGATATCAAATAGTTAATGGTATTGCCATTACCACCTCCCCTCTGAGCCAATAGACCTATTTGAGAACTGCGACAGATGTGTGTATACCAGGAGGAGAGACATGGCATCTGCTCTGTGCAGCAGTGTATATTTTCCTTTGAAATCCTGAGTGTGGTCTAATTCCGACTCTGTTATGTTTTCGTGTTGTGGCACTATGTTGACATGAGAGTCCAATATTTGGAAAGCAATTGTTTCCACAGCTTGCACTGATTTATGCTTCATTCTGTTTGGAGATCTTTATAGGAGCTTGAACCTGAATGTCATATGTAGCAACGTACTAGAGGATTGTTCTTACTGCTTTAAGCCACATGCTATTAGATCATCTAAGATTGTTTTGTTAACTACTCTTGGAGGATGGTTTACAAAAGAACTTTCAAGAGACCCAAATAAATGAAGGGAATTCAATCTAAAGCTGTAGGTATGAACACATCTAATCTTCCCAAGATTGTCAACATAATAAAAAAATATGAGAAAGTATGTAAAACTTCTCTTAAGAACATGTACTTTGGGACAGGTTTTAAGGAAATACATGATTTCAAAACTATTTTCATACTAAGAATAAGTTAACTTTCTGTTCCTTTGAAATAGAAAAAAAATTTTCTTCTTCAAGATAGTTACAAAGAAATTTATGAGACATTCCTTTTGGAAGCAAAAGCAACACATTTTCTTTTTTTTTTTTTTAAGATTTTATTTATTTATGTGACAGAGAGACAGCCAGCGAGAGAGGGAACACCATTTTCTAAACATTATATTGAAGCTAAAAGAGAGACAAGGAACCATGGAGACCACATGCTCAATTTTCAAAGGCCCCTATTTTACATAATTTATCAGTATACAAATCACACCTTCTCAATAATCTCTGATGAACTGAAGTAGTAAAATCAGTCCTTCTCCTGTTGTGATGGACTTTATTTAAAAATTATTTCCATGAACCAAGGTAGTCAATCCACAATTACTGATGCCTTCTCTATAAAAGTGCTTTTTGAACAAACCCTATGGTCTACCCAGAGGTTCTGCACACACAAAGAGGTGTTTACACGCACAAATCCAGAGAATTATTCTTCTATTCAGCTAAATTATCAGCTTTCAATTTAACTTTCCAAATATTTCTCTTTCTGGCTGATTATTTTATTCATTATCAAAATCTATTATTGCTTTATGATCATACATTTTTCATTATGTATGAAGCATATAGCCAGTGATTAACAAATGTGTTGATTGAATAAAATCAGGTGCATGGATGTCATCAGTTAAGATGAAATGTACATGGTAGGAAATTTGTTATGATCTCATGGTATACCCTTGATAGTTGTTGAAATAAATTTCTAGGCCCAAGATGGAGACACTCTTGCCTGGGGTGCCACATCAGCAAACCAAAACTTAGATAATTTTCATGTCTCTATAAATGTTCACCTTGTCCAGAAAGACAGTGCATTTGGTTAACCAATTCCTAAATGCCAGGCCAACGCTGGGCCTTCTCACCACAAACAAAGCTTATGTGGCCTTAGCCAATTAGTATTTTATCTTCCTTGTTATGTATTCTTTTTTCCTATAAATCTTTCCTGCCTTCTGCCCCATTGGGCAGTTCTCCAAAAGGAGACTATCTACTTCATGAAATGTTAAATAAATGTTTTTATTACCTATTTTGTTTTAATCATCTTTAACATAGTGTTATACTCAAAGTACTAGACTCAAACAAACTTTTTTATTGAATTAAGCTAAATACCATTCATAAAAACAGTAGGATAGTGTGGATAGTTTTGAGGGAAAGTCAGGAGAACTATGTATCAATAAACAGCATATAGTTAATATGTAGATTTATTCCATGCTCTAACTTCAAATTAAGAAGATATTGCAAATTCAGCTTTGTTTTTGTATTGTGACTGAACATGTTAACATTTTGGTTTTTTTTAAGATTTTATTTAGTTATTTTGAGAGAGAGAGACAGAGACAGCATGTGCACATGAGCAGGGAGGGGGAAGAGGGAGGGAATCTCAAGCAGACTCTACACTGAGTGCAGACCCCAACATGGTACTCTATCCCACAACCCTGAGATCATGACCTGAGCCGAAACTAAGAATCAGACACTTAACCAACTGAGCCACCCAGGCATCCCTATTTTTTAAAGTCAATTTATTGTCAGCATATTAATGTTCATATGTGTAAAATAATAAGGTAAAAATAATCACTACTAAATATTTAAAGTATGATAAAAATGTTAAAAACCCTGAAACTGTAAGTTTAAAGTAGTATTTCTTCATCTTTCACAATTGATCAGTAGTAACATCTTAAAGTTTTAGTTTTAAATAATCTACAATATATATTAGGTATCAGAAAATATTAATTATTCAATACGTGCCATGCCTTTGTTCCTCCTTCCTATTTCCAATACAAGGTGAGGGAAAAAATCATGGCATATATACTAAAATGGCCAATCCAAAGTCAGGGGAATATGACTTGGAGATTTATTGAACTAAAACAGAGGAAAGCAGGAGCCATAATACATCAGTCTTACAACAACAATTAAAACATAATGTTTATATATCCTTACAAGCCTTACAAATAAATGCGTTAAAACATTCCCAGCATAAAAGGCAGTATTTTGTGAAATGCAATCGTCTGTAAATGCAGCATCAGAAAGAATGAAACAAGTTTAAAATCACCTTTATTTTACAATTTTTTGGTACTAATCTGATCTTAATGTTTCCCACCTGCCCCATAAACTGGGTGGAGCTTGTGCCTATATTTAAGAACAATGAAGCTTAATTTTTATGTTTTCTTCTTGAGAGGTTTTAAGAGTCTAATCTCCTGAGAAACAAATGGATCTCCCTGTGCTGCACTTTCTTTAACCAATGAATGATTTTAATTTGTATGAAATATTTAGTGCATTTGAAAGGAAACAAAGTGGTTTGATTATGAGCATTTTTCTATTTCCTTCTCAGTATTTTCAAGAGTTTTTAGACTTTATAAAAATAAATATGTATTATTTTCATAATTATAGTCAAATTTCTCCAATCATCTTTTTAAAAAGTCAACTTAATTTTAACTCGAAATTAAAAATTTAAATTGAAACTATAAATAATTTGGGGTGCCTGGGTAGCACAGTCGTTAAGCATCTGCCTTTGGCTCAGGGCATGATCCCAGCGTTCTGGGATTGAGCCCCGCATCAGGCTCCTCCACTGGGAGCCTGCTTCTTCCTCTCCCACTCCCCCTGCTTGTGTTCCCTCTCTCGCTGGCTGTCTCTCTTTCTGTCAAATAAATAAATAAAATCTTCAAAAAAAAAAAACTATAAAAAATTCTAATATAATGTTGAATTCTGGTCACAATAAATGCTTCTGTATGACCCATGAAAAGAGAGTTTACTTTCAGTTCTGACATTGGTTAAATGCTCAGTTTCTGAACCCTGATTTTCTTTACCAAAAAAATGTGTGGATTACCCTAGATGAGCATATATCCCTTCCATATATAATAGTCTTTGTAAGTCATAATTTAACCAAATGCTAAGTATGAACACTATCTGACTAAAGACTAATATGAAGCCATTCTATTATTGGTCATGTGTGAATGTCAATGCCTTAGTCCAAATTCAAAATGTCCATGAATCCAGTGACTAACAATGATATAATATTGGGGAATTTAAAAAGAGGAAAACATTAATGGCTTGAAGAACAATCTTTATATTACTGATTATTCCTATGTATATTTTTCCCACCATCTAATATCTTTTTTCATTCTATTTGGACATATTAATGCCACTGTACATGCTGACATATGGAAAGGTACTTGTGTGTAAAATCCAAATACATGAAGAGCTCTAAACTGAGGATGAGACAGTGATACTAACTGCAACTTTCTTTCACATGCTTCTATCATGTGCATGACTGGCTAACTTATGATCTTAGTAGAAGGATGAGAGATATGTAATGCAGAGACCTGTTCAGCTGCCTCTACCCAGCCTAACCAAGATCGGTATTCAGGTGCCACAAAGGTGTGTGAGTGATTATAAAAAAGAAAATGTTTAAGTAACTGGTTATCTAGTAAAAACCCAATGATGTAACACCCTACTTTAAAGGAACCCAAAATTCAATACTTGATTTTTAAGAGTGACAAATCTGAAACTCTCTTATATTGTTTAATGTGTCAATTCACCTATTATTTTTACTACCTCTGTATGCCAGCAGCTATGCTATCTCTATAATGATTCAAAGATACTTAATATTGTTTTGTATAAAGAAGGCCTGCAACCGAAGATGATTAAGTACAGTTGCCACCATACTGTAAAATAGAATATAATCATCTCCATAGTAGAAATAGAAATGGAGTGAAAAGCGATTCCTTTTTATATATATACTCCTTCACACACACACACACACACACACACACACACACACACACACTTTCTTTAACAATATAGAGTGTAAAATAGAAAATAAAGCTGAGATACACTTTGGGATTTTCATGTTAAATATGGTACATTACATGAAATCATCTTTACTTCTTCCTAAAAATAAATGGCATTAAAATAAACCTTTGAAGGATAAACTCAAAAGATAAATAGAAGTAGAGACAACAGGGGTTGAAATATACTAGAATATTTTGCAGTATGGAAGGTAAATGTATGATTGACAACTTACCTGGTACCTGAACAAGTTAAATCCTGGGTAATAAAAATGTAAATGCCCCTGAATAGTAAATTGGGCTATCCAAAATAATCATTCAAGACAGAGGAGCTTTGGGCTCCAGTTACCTTATGTGACAAAAGAGAAGGATGAGTTTCAAAACAAGAGAATTTATCAATTCGATAAAAAAAGCAGGCACATAATCACATCTCATTCCCCACCCAAAAGTCAAAAGAGCATGTCTGCCCCATGCTTGCAAAAGTGAAGGCATTATTTTCTGAAGAAATTGAAGTTGAGATGTTCTTAATACTAGAATAGCAGGTATAGTAGAGGACAGGTTCAGTCATCAATATGAAAACAGAAAGATTTTGTGAAAGTCTGCACCATCTGATCTGGAAACACACCCTTCCCTGGAGAAACTGATCTAAGAGAAAGCCCTCAAAAAGTCAATGTTAGGTTTGGCAGGCCATTGCTTAATCACTTCACAGAAACGCCTACAAGGTAAAGGAAACGCCCACATATGAATCTACTTAGACATTTTTTTGTTGTTCCTTTCATGTAAGTGTGAACAGACTGGAAAGGATCAGCAGACGTTCAAAGGAAGCTACTCAAACAAAAAACAGAGACAAACCAAACAAAGAAAAAACAAACAAACAAAAAAATAAAAGAAAAAAGAAAAACATTGGGAGAACCTTGCAAGGAGAAGATAAACACACACACACACTACATAATATTGTAGAAAATCAAATTACATTTTAATTAAATAAATAAAATTTAAAAATAAGTTTAAAGGGTTGGGGAAAAAACTAAAGGAAATTGTCAACAGTAAAATAGAAAAGAAAAACGGGGGGAAAGTGTTAGGAGATTAAAAGATTAGGCCAGATTTAGTATCCAAATTCTGGGATTATCAAGAAAAATAAGCAAAACAAATACCATAAAAACAGGAAAGGGAAAATTATCAAATATTAATATTATTAAAAATGTTGACGAATGAAAAATAGAGGACTTCCTAGACTGAAATGGCCAACTGAGATTTTTGCAAAATAAATGAACAAACACTTCAAGCACATGATTGCGAAATTTCTGAACACTGAGTGTGATGAGTGGAATTAGAAACCAAAGTGTTTCCTCCATCTTGTACTAGGCAAATAGATAGTAAACTTAAGTATAGGAGTAGTAAAAGCCAGTATTTCCTTCCATGAAGATAACAACTAACTAAAAGAAAACGGAAATAATTAAAAATGGAGTTCGGGGTGAAAGAGTAGAAAGGTGGCACAGAACACTGCTGATACACATTTTATGCTATTTGACTTTAAAATTAAATATATCCCTTCATTTAAATTTAAATGATTAAAACAAACAAAATAGCAAGTTGAAACTGTTTTGAAAACAATTTTGAGTGTCAGACTAGCTAGTTTAGCAAGATGTTAGACACTGATGGTGCCATGGAATGTGTTATGATTAGTTAAGCATCAGCACTGCTAGCGTAGCCAGTATGTCTCTCTCCACCATCCCATTGCTGTTCCCACTGCAGGTATCTTGAGTTTACACTGCTTAAGGGAGATGGGCAAGGGTTAGATGAGTCTAACTGAAAGTAATAATATTAAGCAATCTTAAATTTATAGACAAATATAGATCTGGCACAATGTTTCTTTGTCCTTTATTCACATCCCTTTCAATGTCCTTGTTGAATAAAATATCCCCCATCATACTTTAAAAGTATATATTTCAGTGGTTTGCTTTTGACATTATATAACCTTTGTGTTAATGAGAAACAGACTAATAATCTCAGATATAATTTATTATGTAAAATTATTAGAATTTTTGTACAAAATAGAAAATTGGTCCTAATTCTAATAATTAGCAATTGTTCCATGGAAACCAGCCTGACAGTTTTTTTTTTCATTATGCTATTTTCATGTTTCATTTTGGTTATAAGTCAATTGTTTTTTGTGGTTTTTTTCAAAGATTTTATGTATTTATTTGACAGAGATAGAGACAGCCAGCAAGAGAGGGAACACAAGCAGGGGGAGTGGGAGAGGAAGAAGCAGGCTCCCAGCGGAAGAGCCTGATGTGGGGCTCGATCCCATAATGCCGGGATCACGCCCTGAGCCGAAGGCAGACGCTTAACCGCTGTGCCACCCAGGCGCCCCTATAAGTCAATTGTTTTTAATACTGATTTAAAGACACCTAATGAAACAAAAATATGCCAACTATTTATTTACAATTAAGATATGATGCTTAACTCTTAGAGGTATGGGGCTGTTTGTACAATGATAAAAAGGAAGTAGGCAATATCTTTTATTTTATGATCTTTCTTAGAGCTTGCATAAAAATATCAGGGTTTATATCATTTGAAAATAAAGAGTAATGCTTCATTTTATTTATAAAGTCAAATTCATATAACTGAATCATACAAAAAGATAATTTTAATGCAAATGTCCTCACTTAAGGGTTAAAACAAAATCAAAAAATAAAATATACAGAGTAATCCAAATCTTCTAAATGTTTATCTCATTTCTATAAAATTAAGTGGCTTTACAATAATTTAAAATATATAATATTCCTGATTAATGATTTTAAAAAAATTAATGTTACTTTGAGTCTCTGTCTCTGAAAGAAACAGGATGGAGATACTTAAGCGGAATAAGTTGATATAAGAAACCTATATTCTGGGGCACCTGGGTGGCACAGCGGTTAAGCGTCTGCCTTCGGCTCAGGGCGTGATCCCGGAGTCCTGGGATTGAGCCCCACATCAGGCTCCTCCGCTTGGACCTGCTTCTTCCTCTCCCACTCCCCCTGCTTGTGTTCCCTCTCTCTCTGGCTGTCTCTAACTCTGTCGAATAAATAAATAAAAAATCTTTAAAAAAAAAAAAAGAAACCTATATTCTGGCCTTACCGGAACTGTTGACTAGCAAGTCACAAGTGTCTTAATCTCTTTGGATCAACATCCTTAATGTGTAAAATGAAAAGTTTCAGCAAGACAATTTAATTCATAACTAGGAGTTATCACTATGGCAACTTATTGTTTCTTCTTGATATAGGGAAATATTTAATATTGTGATAGAGTCCATTTTCATTAAATATTTTGAATTTCCCTTAGTGCTGAGTATACTGTGCAAAATAGTGGGTCCATTTATTCTAAGTACATTATGATTACAAATAGATTAAAACTAGCATACTGGATTAGATATATTTATATGAAAGGAAAAATAAATGGCATTTAAAATTATAACTCTCTTTAGCTCTTTCTTAAGGGAGTAGCATGCACAAAACTACACAAGACACATCCACATGCATTTTCTAAGCTATAGTTTTTAGTTTAGTTAAATACAATCCTATACTAGTGTGTTATGAAAATACGACAATATAGCTTTTAAGGCATAAGCAAAAAATTATATATGAAAAAATACAAATTGTCCTGTACTATAGTGTTCTAATTTTTTAAAAGAATCCAAAGAAGGAGGAAGGGACCCAGGAGTATTAAATGTAAAGAACCTCACTACAATGGGAAAAGCTAAAACTGGACAACAGAAATGGCTGAAGGACATTTTTGAAACATTAATTATTGGTCTCAAACTGTTCTATAAAGGACCTCTTCATTAAAACCCAAAATTACTATAGAAGTAGGTTCTACTTTGGAAAATTATGGAAATAGAGGTGGTGCCAAATGAGGTACCACAGAGCTTAGAAAAGAGGGAAGGAGTAGAGATAATCCATAATTGAATCAGTCTCATAGAAGCAGGAACTCCTAGTTGAGTTATATATAGTATATACAAACTACTCTCAAGCTCAACAATTAAAAAATCAAGAAATCTAATTAGAAAATGGGCATAAGGCCTGAAGTAGCATTTTACTGAAGAGGATGTAAGGATGACAAATAAGCACACAAAAAGGGTTTTCAACATTATTACCCATCAGGGAAATTAACCACAGTAACATATCACTACATGAATGTCTAAAATTTAAATGTGGTGATGGCATCAAATGCTGGCAATAATGTGGAGAAATAGGATCACTCATCCTTTTCTAGTGGGAAAGTCAATTTGTATAGGTACTCTGGAAAATAATAGGCCAGTTCCTTATAAAAGTCAGTATGTGGTTACCCAAAGACAGCATTTGCATTCTTGCGCATTTATCCCAGATAATGACAACTTATGTTCAAACAACAACCTGTTTGAACCTATGAATGTTCATAGCAGCTTTTCCTCAATAGCTCAAAACTGGAAACAACTGAAATGTTCTTCAGCTAGTGAACAATTAAACAAATTATGGTACATTCATACCACGGAATTCTACTCAGCGCTATAAAGGAACAAACTAATAAAACACACAACATAGATGGGTCCCTTACAAGTGAGTAATAGTGAGTGAAAAAGAAAACAGCCTCAAAAGGTTATATACTATATAATTCTATTTATATATCATTCAAGAAATGACAAAATTATAGAGATCAGATGAAGAAAATATTTAATGGTTGCTAAGGATTGGAAGGTGGGGAACAGGGAGGGAGATGGCAGTAGCTATAAAATGGTAGTGTGAAGGAACCTTGCTATAGGACTGCTCTCTATCTTGACATGGTAGTGGGTAAAAGAAATAACACATGGAATAAAATGCAAATAACTAAATTACACACTTAAATAAAAATTAGTGCATATAAAACTAGTGAAATCCGAATAAGTTTGGTTGATTTTCAATGTCAGTTTCCTGGTTTTGACATTGTTGTGCAAGATATTACTACTGGGGAAATTGTATTCAGGACATCTAGGATCTTTTTTGTATTATTTATTACAACTGCCTGTGAATTTGCAATTCTCTCAAAATAATGTTTTTAAAAGAAATATAACGAAAACACTACATACCATTAGAATCCATATAAAATAAGAAAGAAAGGTGTACTGAGTTAATTACATTTTTATCCTGTCTCCTATTATTGCTGTGCTTTCTTGCCACACTCTTCACAATCAAGCTTACTTATAACTCAGGGTTGATTACATTCAAATGATTTTACGGCATTAAAAGAGTAGAAAGATCAGAAACATCAATTAAATTATCCATTATATAATACTAAACTAAATGATTAAATTAATAATTGTATGTAGAAAACTACATATTACTTTAATTATAGAAGTCAAGGTTTAATGAACTTATTACCAACTCTACCAGACTTCACTAAAAAGCAAAAAAAAAACAAAAAGAAACAAACAAACAAAAACCCTTTTCTTATTAACCAAAACCTCTAGGTTATGGAGAGTTCTTCATCTCCTTTTTCATATTTTCTAAAATCAATGCAAGGTTTCAAATGAAAAACTTCATAAAATTCAACCAGCTATATCTGAACTCATTTTTTCTATTATTTGTCATCAGCTAAGGTATTTTCTATGCCATAAATCTACTTCACTGCTACTAACTAAATGCTAATATTATATAAATGAACATTGCAGTGGTACATTGTCCTGGAAAAGGTTGAACTACAAGCTTTAAATAAATCAAACAGATTGAAATAGTATCATCAACCATGCTGGAATGGTTTTAATATACCTGAAATAGTCTCTATGTTTTTCTCATTATCCTGTCATAAACCCTAATACAAAATTTTCTAGAGCTATGATACAGTCATGCTCTCAAATTCTAAAGGTCCTTTTAAGGCAGAGTGAGTCCAAGGAATGGCTCAGAAAATGAAACTCAATTCTTTATGGATTGTACATGTTATGATAAAAATGACAAAGTTAGTATGTGACAGGTTATATTAATATTGGCCTTTGTGTCTTAAAGGTGATCATAGGGGTAAAATTATGCCTGTGCTTTCAAAAGTAATGTGAGTCAGTTTTCTTTCTTTTACAGATATAACTCATGTTTAATGCCTTGTTTTACATTCATGACCTCAGTTCTAGAATACTCCAGGAAGCATCATTCACATGAAATTCAACATACAGTAGTCCTTCTTTATCTGTGGGAGATACATTCCAAGACCCCCAGTGGATGCCTGAAACGGCAGATAATACCAAACCCTACATATCTTATGTTATTTCCTACACATACATACCTATGATAAAGTTTAATTTATAAATTAGGCACAGTAAGATATTAACAATAACTAATAGTAATAGAACAACTACACTGTAATAAAAGCTTGTGAACGTGATGTCTCTCTTTCTTGAAATGTCTTATTGTACTATACTGACCCTTCTTGTGATGATATGAGATGATGAAATTCTTACATAATGAGATGAAATGAGATGAATGATGTAAGCATGCTGATGCAGCATTGAGCTACTATCGACCTGACAATTCATCCAGCAGGAGAGTCATTTGCTTTGGGACCAAGGCTGACCACCTGAAACCACAGAAAGTGAAACCACAGATAAGGGAGACTATTGTATAGAATATCCTCTGGGTTTCAGGCTTAAATTCATGGCTTTAAGCAGGAGATACAAGAGGACATAAGCCAAAGAGTGACAAAGTAAAAAGGGAAACCAGAAATGGTTTTTAAAAAATGTAGAAATAAGACATGTGGTCACGTGTTGGGCAAGTGGGGCCAGTTTTTACAGGGATGTCCCGGTACAGTGTACGTTATAGAGACTCAAGAACTAAAAACCAAGAACAAGTCTAGCATGATAAGGACAAGGAGAGCCAAATATCAGACTGCCCAGATTTTGTTGAACTCTTACCCTACACACCAGGGGAAAATGCTTTTTCAGTTCAAGTTTCCTGATTTGTGGATATTTCGTTAAGTAGCTATGCTGGACACGAAGTGGTCAAACAGTGAAGAAATGTAACCACATAATTTGCTATTTACACTGACATAATTGAAGGAGAGGAGCAAATGGGAAATTCTCAGGTGTCAAACATGAGCAAGTTCAAGATGATATTTTAACATATTTTGATATTACACATGCGGAGAAGTGGTGGGAAAAGGCACTCACAATTTCCTCTTCAGTTCCTTAGGTCAGTTAATCTAGAACACAGAGCCTAAAATGAACACTTAAATGGTAACACTTGTAGAGAGGGGTAATGCAATCTTGGAGAAAAAAGTGAGGGTAATAAGAAAAAAAGTTTCAAAAGAAGGGAGGACAATTACGAAGGGCTGCATTACTAAGCTAGACAGTTTTACGAGGAAGGTTATCAGTCAGTCCTGTACAAATACTATAACAGATCAAGCAATCTGGGGTACTGGGAAGGAGAAAGCTTCCCAATATATCTATTGATTCTTTCCCATCTCTGACTTCCTTTGTTCCAAAAATTTCCCCTATGGCATCAATTTCTAGGTCCTACGACGTTTGTACTCAGCCTTTCCAGACAAACCCTGGGGTGGCAGTGCCCCTGTAGATCTAGTATAGTCAATGTGCAGGCACATAAGTTCCTCCTTGTCAGCTGAGACTTTGCATGGGGACTCATAGGTCACTGGCAACAGCATCTGATAGTATTGTTCACATTTTCTATACTTACATTGCCATTCTGTCTCCTTATTTTACCAATTACTGAGAGAAATGTGTAAGTCTTTCACTGTATTGTAGATTGGTCTATTTCTCCTTCTAGTTATGTCGATTTTGTGCCATGTGTTGAAGGTCTGTTATTAGTGCACACAAATATTGCATTGCCATGTCTTTTTAATTAATTGATCACTTCTCCACTATGAAACGTCCCTCCTTACTCTGTCATAATACTTTCTTGTTATGCAATCTGCTTTTTAGTTTTTAATATAGAATACTTCAACTACGTTGTGATTAGTGTTTGCATGGTACCTTTATTTCCATGTTTTAACTTTTAACCTCTCTATGCACATAGTTACATGTTTATCCAATCTGATAAAGTGCTTTTTATTTATTTTTAAAATTTTTACTTATTTATTTGTCAGAGAGACAGAGTACACACAAGCAAGGGGAGTGGCAGGCAGACGGAGAAGCAGGCTGCCTGCTGAGCAAGGAGCCCAATACAGGACTCCATCCTAGGATGCTGGGATCATGACCTGAGCTGAAGGCAGACGCTTAAGCAACTGAGCTACCCAGGTATCCCATGACAAAGTGCTTTTTAATTGGAATGTTTAGGCCATTTGTATTTAACGCAATTATTGATATGATTGCTTTAAATTTACCATCTCACTACGTGTTTATTATTTGTCTAATCTTTTTTGTTGTTATTCTGTATTTCTTTTATCCTTCCTTCTGAATGTCTAGCTATTTTTTTAAAAAAAGTCTCGCTTCTCAGACTCATTTAAACTCATGAACACTTTCCCATCCTTTGTGAGCTCTGGGAATCATATGTCTTACAACTCACAGTCATTCTTGCCTAGGCTCATGCAGTTTCACCCTATATATGCGCAGCCTTATATTCAGCAATAGATTCAAGGGAAATTATTATGTAGATGTTTGTAACTCTTTATTTGAAGAGTTCCATCCTGTCTAGTATTTTGCCCCTAAAAATTTTAGCCACCTCTGCTGCTCTGAACTTGAATTTCTATCTTTTTTTTTTTTAAGATTTTATTTATTTACTTGAGAGAGAGTGTGTGTGAGCAGGCATGAGAGAGGGGAAAAGCAGACTCTCTGCTGAGCAGGGAGCCCGACAAGCAGGGCTCCATCCCAGGACCCTGAGGTCATGACCTGAGCCTAAGGCAGCCACTTAACTGATTGGGCCACCCAGGCGCCCCTTGAATTTCTATCTAATCCAGAAAGATCACACTGTATTCTGCTTCAATACCCATACTTACATCAGAAAATGTCTCTAGGCAGAAAGGCAGGTGATTAGAGCCCTTATATGTTTTATTTCTTCTTTCAGGGATCATAGTCTTGTGCTGTTCTGTGATGCCTGAATTGTTTTGTATATTTTATATAGTTTTCTAGTTGCATATGACAGGATAGTAAGTCTAGTGTTAATATTTCACATGGTAGGAGAGGGAATTCTCATTAACCATTCTGGGACAAGGACATAAGTAATGGATAATACTAGTGATTTTAAGACATAATGATTAGGCAAAGCAGATAAAAATATATTAAAATTATTAAAGTAACAACTAAATAGGTTTCAAAAAGAATATGAACATAAGCAAAATTAGCCTATTATAATTCAAGACACTAATAGTCATTTGAGGTAAGTGGTAAGTGACCAGCAGGGACCATGAACAGAATTGCTACACCACTGGTAATAATGTCTTCCTTCATCTATGTGCTGATTACCTGAGTGCATTCATTTTGTGCAAGTTGAGCTGCACACTTTAAATATGTGAATTATGTATACATATATAGACCGTGCATATGTACATATATTTCAATAAAATAATATGTCTACATTACACCACAGAAATTACTAAAGGAAAAATAAGTTTAAAGCACATGCAGTATATATGGAAAGAAATGGAAAACAACTTTGTTATACTGGTAAGTATATAAACACCTGAAAGTATTTTGAGAAAAGTAACACTAAGTTTCAGTTATTAAAATATTAATAGATAATTAAAATATACACTAGGATTCATTAAAGGATAAGGAAATGAAACAAGTTAGTAACAAGCTAGTAAAGTAACAGGTCAGTAAAGCAGTTGTCATAGTAACAAGCGAGCGACTATGGCAAATTGTAAAATATTCTATACGTTCAAGTAAATTTTAAAAAGCCTGTGGAAGGCACATAAAGAGAAATATCAATGGAGCAAGAACAGAAAGCTAGAACAATCTACGGCATTTAAAATTAACTATTTATTCTTGGGGCGCCTGGGTGGCTCAATCAGTTAATCGTCTGTCTTCGGCTTAGATCATGATCCCAGGGTCCTGGGATTAAGTCCTGCATCAGGCTCCCTGCTCAGCATGGAGTCTGCTTCTCCCTCTGCCTCTGCCTGCTTCTCTCTCTCTCTCTCTGTCAAATGAATAAATAAAATCTTAAAAATAAATAAATAATAAATAAATAAAATTAACTAGTTTATTCTGAAAGTAGCACTTTTAGTCAGCAAAGGATGACTATATATCCAAGAGAGTGAGAATGACCTGAACTACATACAAAGTATTCTCAGCTATGTGAGTGTTCAATTATTTCCCCTTTCGGTATGTACACCAATTTGATTATTAGCATGAGTGTGTGTCTATGGGGAGGGTATTTATTTATTTATTTTCAAGTTTATTGACACAGTGAATCAAAGCCATGGCTCTTTTTTTCTCTTGTGATATTTAATTCTATATTTCATCTAAAAGTGTCTTCATACAACAGAGATATTTATCTTGTTTTAATAAAATATAGTGTTACCAGTTTTGAGACTTTTCCTTAATTTTTGTATATGCCAAGTTTAAGCGTGTAGATATATGGTATTACAATTCAGGAATTTGTATCTATCAATATTTTCATTCACAATATCATTCATTATTTTCTTAACTCATAAAAGTATATCTCAATCTATAATCATGCATTTCTGATCTAAATTTTCTCTTCTGCTTTTATTTCTTAATATATTTGGAATTTTAATTAATCTGACATTTAAATTGCTAACATATGATATGAAGTAAGGATTAAATTTTCTCAGCCAGCTTTTCATACTAAATGGATTACAAATTGAGATCGCTCTCTAAAAGTTAAGAGCTATCTACAAATCATAGCACAACACATTTTCTTTGGAAGGTAGTCAACATGTATAGGTTCTGTGGATTTTCTAGACAAAGATTCCTGGAAGTATAATCATTGTCTTCCCTCCATCCCTCCCTGCCTTCCTTCCTTCACTCATTTAGATAATCTCATCTGTGGCATTTCCTTATCCTTCAAATGTTTTTGGAGTTCAAACTGGTACATTATGGTGATTTTCTTCCGTAGGAGACACCCATGCCTCCCCCAACCTCTACCAAAATATTTTCTTACTCTATTTAGTAGGAATTCCTTATGATTTCAGGCTCCTATATGACATCTTTCCTTCTTGCCAGCAATGTTTTCTTTCCTGTTTCCTCCCATTTTGCATTTTTTTAACTCTTCATGATTCCTAGTATTTGCTGCTGCTTCTTTTTTTTTTTTTTAATTTGAGAGATAGAGAGAGTATGAGCAGTGGGGAGGGGCAGAGGGAGAAGCAGACTCCCTGCTGAGCAGGGAGCCCAATGTGGGACTCGATCCCAGGACCCTGGGATCATGACCCCAGCTGAAGGCAACTGCTTCACCGACTGAGCCACACAGGCACCCCCTAGTATTTGCTTCTTTACAGGCACATAGGTGAACCACTAAATGGGCTCCAATTGAGGTAGTATCATTAGAATTATTTAATAAAACCCATGGTCACAGTAGTATAGAAAGAAAATATAACTTTCATCTGCTATTTTAATGTACTACTAACAAGTAAACACTAACATATCCAGTAACTAGTTCATTAACTATGCAATAATTAGATAATGATTTTTTTAACTTAAAAAAACTATAAATTTTTCAATTTACATAAAAGTTACAAGGATGGTTCAGATAGTCTCAATACACCCTTCATTCAGCTTCTCCTAACATTAACATAACCATTGTGCATTTATCAAAATTAAGAGTAACATTAACTAACAACAAACCTCATTTGGTTTTCACCAGTTCTAACACTGATATCATTTTTCTGTTTTAGGAACCAATCCAGGATTCTGCATGGCACTAGTCATCATGGTACTTTGTCTGTGACTGTATTCTGTGTCTTACTTTGTCTTTCATGATCGTTTTCTGTATATTGTACTTACTCTAATGGTAACTAAGGATTTTGATGTCTATGCTCATATTACATACATGTAAATAAAAACTAAATTCTTTCAGGGTGAGAGCTAAGAATTAAATTTAAAACTCACACATTTTCATAATTCTTGACAAAATACCATGCTTCCTTATTTTGACCATCGTTACTGTATAAGCTGCCTTCCTAGCCCCCCAAACTCCATCTTTTTGCTTTCCACTAGTAGTACTCAATTTCAGTAGCTTTATTAGCTTAGGTTTTTATATGGTTTTATGTTATTATTGTGTCTGATATTTTTATTGTATGTAGCTTCAAACACATCTGAAAGCAGAAATAAGTTATTCATAGAGAGAATGTGCCATACTAAAAAAGCTAGAGAATAAGAATTTGGGAAAGGTTAGAAGGAACAACAGATTTCACCCAATGGCTATTTATTTCTAGCTGCCTCAACCACTATCACCAAAAAATGCTAGGTTGCTGCAACAAACAGCTCTAGTTTGTGGGTTTACATAGAAAGACACCGTATTCACAACAAACAAGTGAATGGTTTTCATTTTCTTTAAATTATATTTTCCACATAGCATATTCACTGATACAATCATACCTAAGGTACATTTTTCTCTTACTCAGAAGGTGTAAATATAAAATTTGCTAATCTCTCTTTCTTTTCTTCCAAATAGAAAAACCATCCTATATATTTTAATATATATATTTACGAATGCAAAGCTCTTAAATCATGAGAGTCTTACAAAGTAAATGTTAAGAGTCAATGATATGTCATGAAATGTGACTGAATCTTAAACAGTTGGAACTGAGTTGTTATCTAGGAAAAAATACTAACTTAATGTGGACTACTAGGTGATTTTAAATAAAATATATAATTCTAAATTTTTTTTATAATCTAAAATTAAAGCTTGTGTTTGCCATATGTGCAATCTTTGGAAGGATTTCTAAGCCTCCTGCTCTCTGAGTTAAAGGATTATGAATACTTGAAAATCATTTCTTAAAATACAAAAATAAAGTGGAGCATACTAATGAGATAGATCAAAAAATAACATAGCAATTGAACTCTTGTTACTCACCAGTAATGTCTTCACTGAATAAATAGTCTATCAATTTATGTTTAATAAAGAAACATGTTTTTAAAATTATGTAGAATGGTATCACATCAGTTTGCTACTTTAAATACTTATTTTCTAGATATAAAGAAATGAAGTGCATGAAAAGTACTAAGACAAGATTACTTTAAAGGTCTATATTTTCATAGAACTATTCAATGGCACCCAAAAAATAGTGCCGATTTAGTCCAATTCCAATTATTCCAATTAAGACCAGAAAGGTTAATTAAAACACAAGTTTACGGAGTATAACAGAAACAAGAGGAGAACTCAATTCTAATTATGATGGGCATATCTTACTACTCTGCCCTTTTTTACTTAGAAATATCCATATAGTTATTTCTTTTACTAGTTTGAAATATGATATACAGGTTAAGCACATGAGCCCTGACTCATAGAGTCTGGGTTCAAATCTTTTTGTTCAACAGTCTAGTTGGGTAGATTTTAAGTTATCCTAACTCTTACCAATTTTCTCACCTGAAAAATGAACATGACCATGGTACTTACCTCATTGCTTAGTTTTGATGACTAAATTCTAAAATGAGTGATGTCCTTAGCATGCTTCATGAAACAATTTAAACACGTAAGTGATATTGTAGTTAAACATAATATAAATAAAAATAAGGATACCAAGGATTGTTTTTCCTTTTTTTTAAGCAAATAGATCTTTACATTGATCTAGAGAAAAGTTCAGATGGAACAGAAATAACAGCCAAGTAAACTAACAAAATCTCATAATCTGGCTCAACATTAGTAGTAAATCTAACATATCGGTAGTGTATCATATTCTAGGCAGAGTACCTGGAACCTCGCTCAGAATAAAAAGCAAATCTTATTAGGTTCATTACATAAATAATCAATTTTACAATGAATTATTTGAGTATTAGGGCTCTCCAGGGAACAAAATCAAAAGGATATGTACATGTGTGTATAATAGCATAGAGTACACACATATAGTACATATTCAATTGTCCTGGCAAGTCCAAAATCTACAGGATTGGCTGGCAGGCTGAGGACCCAGGAAAGAGTTGATATTGCATTTCAGGTCAAAACACAGTCAGCTAGCCGTTGCCTTTTTATTAGGGGACATTAGTGTGTTTTCTATTAAGGTCTTCACCAATATTATGAAGCACAATCAGTTTCACTCAAAGTTTGCAGATTTAAATGTTATTCTCATCTAAAAATACCTTCACAGTAATACACAAAATGGTATTTGACAAAATATCTGGGTAGTCTGCCTTACTCAAATTAACACCTAAAATTAGCCATCACAATAGCTCAACCCAAAATTGTTCTTTAGCAAATTTCCCCATCTTTCTTAAGAACGCCAATACCCATTCATTATCAAAGCAGAAAACTGCTTATCTTCTCCTTTTCCCTGAAATTCATATACACCACCTTACCTCCTCCCTTCCCTTTACCTATAATACCCAAGAAATCAGTAGGTACCACTGACTGCCGACTCTCTCACAAGGATCACCAGAAAACTATTTTTTTCAGGCAAAACTGAACTTAACTGATTTACTACACAAGGGAGAACACCCCCTGAAAGAATATCAAGTGTCTCAGGAGAGGCAAGTTAGGGAGGGGTATTTACAGAGTCTGGAGTCTAACTTCACGTCGTATTAGGCAGGTTCTTCAAAATGGGGAATTGGCTGGAATTGAACAAAATCCATTATAGAATATTTTAGTATCTGTGAATTCAATTTGGCGAGAGTTTGGAGGAGCCTTTGAAAGCAAACTCGTATCTCAGAAGCAGGATATTTGTGCGGGTGACCAAAATGTTATCTTAGTGGGAGATCTGCTTACACAGATGAGCAAAATACTCAAATAAATTTGTTTGTAAGAACTTCCTGATACAAACAGGCAAACAGTGACAGAAATTATCTGACTACAGCGCTGCTTTCCTAGCAAAGATTTTCCTGGAATGAATGGTTAAGTCATGGTGATATAAGCAGTCTAGATTCTCCATTAAGTTGTATCTTCTTTGTATCTCTTCCTTTTCTGCTCTCCAGCCATCATCTACATTACTTCTTCCTCTCTCCTGGATGTTTAAGAATGTTTATTATATACAGTCTTCTAACCTCCCACTCAAACCTACCTTCACAGGTTTTTTTCTCTAACTTGATAGACATAAATCTAAAATATCCATATCCATCTATCTTATCCTGTAATTCTCATAGTAAAATCTTCAATGTCTCTAAGTTTCCAGGTCACCAAAAAGGATAAACAAGCTCATAACAATAGTCCTTATTGTTTGGCCTTGGTTTACTCTTTCAATATCTTCCCTAGCCAAAAATCTATATATATAAATTTATATATATAAACTTTGCCCTGGCCATATCAAAGTTAGAATTTAAATAAAAGCCAATAAGATGGGAGATGTTTATAGAAGGGTTAAAATACCAAGATAGAGGATATAGAAATAGTCAACTCTGATATCAAATTGTATCAGGTACATAGTGAATTCGGTAGAACCTGAAGCAAATGCTTTCTGACTGAACCATTTGAGTAAAAACCTGATATTCATGTTTGTATGTTTACATGAAAATGGGATATTTAAAATGAGGTACAGTAGGAAAAAAAGCCCTTCAACTTTCTCTCTAAGCCTGACCAAATTATTGACAAGCAATCAGGAAATTTGTGGTCCAAAAACCATTTGTCAATGTAAGAGGAGAAAGTGGTTTGAAATTAAAGCAGAATGAAAAATGACAAAGTAGATAACTTTTACAGAACAGTTCTACTCTAACAGTTTAGTTAATTCTCTGACTATATCAACTGTTATTTATTGAGTACCTACTGTATATAAGACACTTTTCTGGGCAACATGTGAGTATAGTGGCATTTAATTTATAGTCCCTGCCATCAAGAAATTTGTAGTCATGTTGAAAATTAACTCAAAAGAATTTTAAATGTCAAGGTTTTAAAACTATAAGGAAGCTTAGTGAGCTTCTATTAAAAAATCTTTTCTGGAGTCTCAACTCCTTTAATTGCTAAGGAGTTGGGCTTATTTTTTATATGCTCTGACTTTCCTCTAAAAGCATTAAAAATATGAGTTATCTAATAATACTAAAAATAACAACATAATATCTTTTCCAAGATGACATGATTGATTTCTAAAGTAACAATACAGAAAATCAGTACTATTAGTTTAGGAAAGCAAAATATAAGAAACAAACAAAAAACCAAAACTTCAATACACTGATGAAGATACAGGTTTTAGTCATTTTGAGTCCAATGAAGTATCCCATTCTTCCCTTCAATTTGTTACTGTTTGTTGTTAAAATATAAATGAAACATAAATGGAAAATAAAATCAACTCATAAAATAGAATTGCAAAGCAGAGTATATCATTAAGTCAGAGTTAGTCCAAACCTACCCTAACCAAGATTTTTGAGTGACTAAAAATTTTGGAGCAGTCTTTCACATACACAAGCAAACACTCATTCAGTGATGTTTGCTTTCATCACACACAGACAGCAAGCCCAGTCCACATGCCCTGTGCCTCTCCACACTGCCTACATACCAACCATTATTTGGTATTTAAGAAGCGCTTTTTGTCATGAATGCAATGTGTTCATTAATCCTCACTCATTTTTGAGAAGCCATTTCTGGAAGATTTTTGTAAAGCTTACAATATTGTTAGGCATATGGAGACAGTGACTCACAAAGAAATTGAAGAATATGATAACAGCATTACCAAATACTGCGTTTCACTGGGGTCAGAACTTTCTTCTAATCTACATAGTTCATACCAAACAGATGGAGTGTGAAAACAAATCTTTGCTGTGGGTGGCCTTATCTTTTCAGCCAAAACAGTGTACATATACCCACAAATGATATGCATCTAATAAATCTCCTGAAAAAAAATTTCAGGGATTTTTTTCTCAAAATATTTGACTAATTTCTTTGTAATGCTTAATTACTTTTCCAAATAATCTAATTTTGGAAATTATTTTTTAAAAATGAATGTCAAAAAAGTCAGCTTTATTCATATTATTAAAACACACAGTCTTTCAAGTGTCCAACAGTTGGAGAGTAGTTAAGGGATTTATGTTTCATGAAATAAGTCTTACTCAGCCAATTCTCAGAATAGGGTCATGCAGAGAGAAACAAAAAAGTGTTTACCATGTAACATCTGGTAAGAAGAAGTAAATATAAGATTTTATGTATATTATGATTACAACTGTGAAAAATCTGTATGGAATTGTTGGAAGGCTAAAAAAGAATATGAAAAAAATAAAAAAACTATGCTCTGTTGTTGGGTTCAGCATATTTTTTTCTTTATAGACATGATTTATGTTGCCATAATCTTCTCTGTATTATAATCAAAACTATAGTTAAATTTTATTTATTATTTATTTATTTATTTATTTTCGAAAGTGCTTGGCTTTTGTCTCAACTCTTCCATTCTTTTCTGGTCACAGCTGTTGTACCATGAGCTGACCTAAGTAAAGTGAATAACATGTAAGACATTCTGTTAACACTTGTTTTCCAATTGGACTTTTTATTTACTGAGTTATCTTTGTCAAGAGCTTTAGTTTGGAGTATTTTGCAATAGCTAATTGTTACAAACAAAAATATTTAATGTCTCAAGAAATGCTACTGTAATTTGCAAAAAGCAGTTACTGGAAAGAACAGATCTCATATGAATTTTTAATTATGAGACTGATACAAAGTTCCAAGCAAATGTCATCTACTATGTTGTTGGCCTTTATATGGCCTTCAGATGTAGCAATTCAGTAATTTATTTAGTGAATAGTGTTTGTAAAATTCTGTCATAGGTATTAAGAAGAATATGAAATAATAATCTAAAGCTTTTGTATAAATTTGATTTTATACAGCATTAATAAATCAAGACAAGTTTTTGTTATTTCTTTTTCAATTGTTTTTTTTTCCCAAATGAAGAAAATGATACTTTTAGTACTTATCTGACTCATATAAATAGATTACCATGTAATTAAGCCAAGAACAGAATATAAATCAGTGCTTTTCATTCTAGCATGTTCATGTTTCCTCTCAGGAAAAACAAACACAAAACCCAAAACGGAACCGGTGGTAGTCCCAGGGTACTGGCCCACTTGTGTTACTCCCATGAATTCCACAAATGTGTTACATTACATGGCAAGAGACTTTAGAGATGTAATTAAAATTACTAACCAGCTGACTATAAAACAGAGAGATTATGGATGATCCAGTGGACTTAATCTAATCACACTGACCCTTAAAAGTGGAGATGTTTCTCTAGCTAGTAGCAGAAAAGACAGTGAGAGATTAAAAGCATGGTATGGGAAGGACTTGATTTCCCACTACGTTTTTGAAGATAAAGAGGACCACACGGAAAGCATGAGAAGGAAATGAATTCTTCCAACCATTGGTGGGCATGAAGGTGGACTCCAAAACCCAGATGAAAATTGCAACCCCTGGCTGACACTTGAATTTAGCCTGATAAAATCCCAAGAGAACCCAGTCAAGCTATTTTGGACTTCTGATCTCCTGAAATGTGAGATAATAAATAGATGTTGTTTTAAACTACTATATTTTTGGTAAATTGTTGTAATAGCAGCAATAGGAGTTAATACTGTGCCTGTCCTATTAACTTTGCATGAAAAAAAAATTGAAAAGCAGATAAAATTTTACAGTTTGATTTACTTCTACCTTCTTTTTCTCTACGTTTCTTCCTTTTGCTGTTTTCTTTTCCTTCTGAAGCTATCCAAAGACAACCGGCTGTAGTGTAACCCCCTGCTAGGGACAGTTCTTTAAGGATTAGTACACATATTGAAAATCAACCCCATCTACACAACTTTTTCTTTAAGTCTAGCTGATAACTAGAGAGAAAAGTTAAGGATTGCTTCTCAGATTTCCCCAGTGGTATTTCCATTTCAAGTTTGGATACGTGAAGGAAGAGCTCAAAAGTCATGAATCTCAAATGGTGAAACTGCCATCATTCTGATAGATGGGGAAGATATAATGTGATGGGTGGGTAATCTCCAATATGCGTCAAAATGCCCCTGGACCTGCACATCAGCAGCATGTGGGCACCTGTTAGAAATGCAGAATCCCAGTCTCCACCTCAAAATTACCAAATCAGAATCTGCATCTGAACAAGAGATCATGCATACACAGTAAAGTTTGAGAAGTGCTGTCTTAAGTTGCACTATATGGGTGAAATATTCCTTCACAGTTTGGAAGAATATCTCTGCTAATAACATCCTCTCACTGAAGCAAGGAAATGCACAGAATTAGGAGATTCCCTAAGGTTCAACTTCAGAATCACTGTTTCCTTATATTGAGCATTTATTTTGTGTTAGAGATTGCATTAAATGTTTATGTTAATTATGCCGTTTAAATTTCATAATTAACATGAGGTTAATATTAATATCCATACATAACCTAGGAAGAAACTAAACTTTTGAAGCAAAAGAGGTTAATTACATTGTCTAGGGCCAACTTAACTGAAATTGGAATCTAGGCAGGCTGACATCCTAGCATTTGGGTAACTGCAGCTAGTCACTACATCATGATGCCTTTTATTACGTTTTCAAGTAGGATTTAAATTGCCAAACTATCAAATGTATCAAAAACTAAAATTCCATTTCTCAGTTACTACCCTACACCATTTTGAAAGGCCAAACAAAAACAAAATCTTAAAATCATCCCAAAAACAAAACCTTAAAATCATCCCATATCCTTTACATATTACTTTACCATAAATCATTGAAACAAACAAAAAAGATTTTATGATTTCATGTAAATAGCCCTGTTGTCCTGATTTATGTTACCTCTTTTTGATGTTTCTATATTTCATCTGAAGGAGAAAAAGAAATATATTCTATGAAAATATCTAAATATATTAATTAAACCATATATTACAATAAGAAAACTTTGGTATGTATAAGATGACTGATAATTTTTATTAAGCACTTACGCACCAGATATTTAAGAACTTTATGCCCATTAAATCTTTAAATTATTTCGAACACAGATGAGCTAAACTGAATTAACTCTTAAGTAAACTGAGACTTGGGAAGTTTAAATAATTTTCCAAAGATCACACAATAGAGCTAGAATACCAAGTCGGACTAGTCTGACAACAAAAACCATATATGTAACAACACATTTTTCAATATTTGACTACAGAATGCTTTTAATTGAATGGAGGCTCTAGCTTTTAAAAATCTGTTATAAAATGAACATTTGAAGAAACTTTTATGGGAGTTGAAAGAAGAATGACTAATTTTAATCAGATTAAAGCACAGTCCTTTTAAAAACGTGAACAGAATAGAAAAATGGAAAGGAAAAAACTTAATATATAAGGAGATATTAATCAACTTTATCTCATAGGCTACTAATGAGGAAAACTAATATGCATGCAAAACATTTATAACAGCACCTGGAAAATTATAAGCCTTAAATATATTATTTGCCTTTGTTGCTGTTGTTATTACTATCACTATACCAAACTCAGAATATGTACTATTCTGATCTCATGGAAGATGAAATATACAACATCCTTCCCTGTTATAGAGTAAATATTCTAAATTTCAGAATTCCTTTCTCCTCTCCTTAAAGAAAATTGTAACATTTTGAATAGATATAATGTTAGAGAGTGTTTAAATAACTAAATAAATACCTAAATGTATTCTTTATCCTTTATACTATTCATCTTTAAGGCACTTTTTTATATATCATATATGTGATTTTTTTTAGGTAATTAACAATTATTTTAAAAAATATTGTAAATATAATACTACTGATTATTCCTTGTATCTGTACAATATGAACAAAGTAGAAATTTCTCAGATTTTCAAGAATATTAAGTATGAATAAATATAAATATGCATATACTGCTCTGATACTTACAATGTTGTCTAACCTGAACATTCAATTCTTTTTATTAAATCCAAAAATATAATTCATCAGAATGAGTAATACTTCAGGGTAATGTGAGTTTCTAAGTGATTAAGTTTTGTGTATAAAAATAGCAAAAGAGAGGGAAAGAAATGTTATACTGCACTGTAATACAAATAGCCTTGTGGAAAAATATTTACATGACAAAATGTACTATGTTCTCATCTAAATCTTTCACAGGTAAAAATAACTCCCTGTGAGTACTTTACTAACTTTCCTTTACACAATAATACTTGGAGTTACTAAAGCAGTTCTTTTCTCATTTTAAACAGCCATTTTAAATTACTAAAAGGGAACACAGTGGGTTTTTACTCTTTCATTTAATGGATAGAACAAAAATTATTTGTGTAGGTTAAAGTTTAAATGAGTATTTAAAATTTAAAAATCACTTTAATGACAGATATTAATAATAGTTCTGGTGAAATGCAAATTTTTAATAGGATATGCAAAATCTGAAATTTAGAAAAACACCAAATTTTGACAGGGCTTATCTGTAAGTACAGGTGAAAATATCTTATTATGCCCACAAACAACTGCGGATAAAGGGGAAATCTGAAAGTAGCAAGAAATCCTATGATTCCAACAAAAAGATCCAGAAATAGTCACCCTAAATGTAATATTTTTTATAACTAAAATCCTTTAACACACACACACACCCTATTAAAATCACCAGAGTATTAGAGAAATAAAACCACATTTGAATAACAAATGAGCAATATAAGTAATTATTGTGTGACAGGCACTTAAGCAGACTTTCCAAAAATGCAAAGATTCCAATTAACCGATTATGTGTCTATTACATGTTCAATATTGTACTAAACATTATAAGCCATTTCTTGCCCTAAAAATTATACAACATGAATAGAAACATGAATGGAGCAAGTGAGAGAGAGACACTTGGACTGACGTGATAGTAAAATTCTATAGCCCAAGTGTTCCTAAAAAATCATTTAGCTTTTTATGTACTGCCCCCAAATTTCTCCCAGACTTGCCCTGTGGAAGATCGGCATCCCCCAAAATCTTAGAGGTCAGCAGAGTACAATTTGAATACACTAAAGAGAAACTCTATCCCAGAACTGGGGATCAGAGTATTTAAGGGCAGAGAAAGAGTATATCATGTATGTGAGACTATGAAGAATGGAGCTGGCTTTGATGGAGAGCACAAGTGTGGAAATTTCTTCACTCAACAGGACAGAACAGAATTACAAAAGACATTAAAAGCTGTCAGAAGGTTTCATGCAACTGGCAATGGATGAGCTTTGCAGATCTTAGTTAGGAAATAACATAAGATTAATAGCGCTTGGCTCCTTAATTTTTCTATTTCTCTGTTTCTATGTCAGGAATGTTTTACTCATTTTCCAAACAATAGCCCTGGAAATCTTAATGGCTACCTAAAGTTTTCTAAATATCTCACCAGTTCAAATTATTCATCATAAAGTATATGCATAAATAAATCACATTGCATATTTTTGCATATTCTATTAGAGATGATACAGAAAACCAAAATGACATGAAGAAAAATATATCTTACCATGAGAAACATACCAAAGTTGGAAATAAATAATACGCGTAATTACAATTATCATTCTGTTGTTAATATCAATTTTTGAAATATTCAGTATGTTCCAGAGCTTAATATTACACTTGAATTTATTTATTTCCTGTCAAATGGTATAATTTACAGTGATGTATTTTATGGGATTTAATTTAATTCATAACTACTTTTAAAAATAAAACCATATTTAAAAACACATGAGATAATACCAACTATTGAAGATAAAGTGAGTTTTCACTTCACATCAAGATAGCATGAGGAGTTTACACTGCAGCTTCCCAACTGGATTACAACAGAGCTTTCAAGTGTTTCCTGTAGAGAAGAGTTGTTCGCCCTACCTGCATAATAATTCTTGATTTTTTCTAGGCTCAGAAACTAGTTTTACTTATTTGCTTGTTTACTTGTAATCAAACTTTTATTTTGTTTAGATTTTCCTTGGATTCATAACATTTCAGAAGAATATTAAATACTTTAAAGCGATGAAAGAAAAAAATGAGGTTGATTATTTCCTTTGTCTTCAATTTCAAACCACTAAGATATTTCTTTTATTAAGAATTAAAATGAATCTAATCGTCCTCTCTATTTTTAATAATGGCTTAAAAATTAATCTATTCTGTGATAAGGGCCTTGTTTGTAGTATTAAAAAAAAATCTTTAAAAAAAGGAGTACAGATGCATATTTAAGTGTAAAAGACAAATACAGAGTGAGGCTGGCATGAGAATGGATGAACATAGATTCTGGATACGAGTTATACCAAACTATATACTCCTGTAGTTCCAACAACTTCTCATCTTTAAATGAATCACAGAGGATTATTAATTCAAGATTGAATTTTTTTTCCAAGCCTAACACATAAATGGATTACAAAGACTTGGGGTGTTAGAGTAAGTTGACTGAAGGTTGAAGAAGACAAAATAGTCTTAAATAATAAGATAAGAATAAATCTGTAACAAAAGCAAAAATAAATAAGATATTTTGGTACATGTCTGAAGACTACTATAACACATAGGAAGGCAGACTTCACATGGCTTTAGAATTTACATTTAGGGCTTTACAGAAGTTAAAATAGTGAAAGTCCACAGGCAATAGTTTGGAGATTTGGAGACACTGTATTTCATCCAAACTCAACAGATACATTAAGTTTAGAGATTATAAATAATTCCTTAAATATATGGTTTATTAATTTCTTACTGATAGTACAACTCAAAAAAATCCTAAAATCCAATCAAAATGATTTAGATCTTCAAGACTACTGTTTTAAAAATTTAAATATAAAAAATTTTAAATATAACGAAATAAATTATGTAATAACCTCTTGCAAGAAATACATTAACGAAAAGATTTTGTGAGTGCTTATCCATGAGTGCCAGGTACTGTAGCCAAGCATATATGCTTCATTTAATCCTTACAATTCCGTAATTTGGTTTACAGAATTGCCCTCATTTTATGAATAAGGAAACAGTGGCTTTGAATAAATAAACAAATTGTCTAAGGATATATAACAGATACCAGCTGTTACAGCAGGTGTTAAAATTCAGGCACAAAATTTCAGTGCCTAGACTCTCAAACACACTGTTATTTTGCCATCTTAAGAAGCAATTATCTGAGGAGGCTGGGAAGATGGCAGAGTAGGAGGATCTAAGCTCACCTCTTTCCAGGGATACAGCTAGATAACACCCACATCAGTATAAAATGACCTGAAACTGGCAGAACTCCATAACTAAAGGTAGAGAACAGGCCACATACAAAAGGGTAGAAAGGGTGGAGACACAGTGGGGAGCTGATCAGGAGGGAGGGAGTCACAGGTGTGCAGAGGGGTTGAAAAACAGACCCTGGGGTGCCTGGGTGGCACAGCGGTTGAGCGTCTGCCTTCGGCTCAGGGCGTGATCCCGGCGTTCTGGGATCGAGCCCCACATCAGGCTCCTCTGCTATGAGCCTGCTTCTTCCTCTCCCACTCCCCCTGCTTGTGTTCCCTCTCTCGCTGGCTGTCTCCATCCTGTCGAATAAATAAATAAAATCTTTAAAAAAAAGAAAAGAAAAGAAAAGAAAAGAAAAGAAAAGAAAAACAGACCCTTACACTGGGGAACCCAAGCAGGGAGGATGAATCCCTATAACATTTGAAAAACAGAGGGGCTAAATTTCCTGAGTTCTTACAACCAGTGGGACTTAAAGCTCAGAATTTTAAAATTCCATGGCTCTGCTCTAGGAGAACACAGAGGGCATTAGGAAGATGAGTTCCTGCTTTTAAAAAGACAGCATGACAAACAGCAGAGGAAGATACAGCATAGAAGCAGCAGTTTGAAAAACACCTGGGGCATATGGGAGGAAGAATTATTTACCAAACTCAGAGTGTATTCTGGAAGAGCAGGGTTCCCTGAGAGACTTCCCTGTGAGACTTCTACAGGAACAAAGGAGCTGCCAGGCACCGCCACCACCCAACCTCCTGGCATGGTGACCTGAGGGAACCAGCACTGTGTAGGCATTCACTACCCAACTTGCTTATACCAAGTCTCACCCTCCTGGGCTTTGGTGAATTCACCCTTTCCAATCACACCTGCCTCAGTGGCAGGGCTGTGGGTCCACATTCCCAGAAGACTGTGCAAACCTTGTGAATGTCACATCTCCTGCCACATACTTTGTGGGGCCTTGGTCCCTGTGACAGGAGCAGCAGCCCCACAGAAGATGAACTTGCACCTTGTTAAAACTGTGTGCCCCACCCCAGCCAGTCCAGTCCCGGCAATGTAGGCACCCTCTCCAATACACTCTTGGCTGAAGCCCATTCAAAATGGGGTCAGAAGCCTGGTATTGTGCAACTAGCCCCAACAGAAGCCAGTATGACTCCAAAATGACTTCTGCCCTGGGGTTAGAAGGAGATAACAACATACAATGGTCAGACCACTGCCCCTGCAGTGGGCAAGTGCTCTACAACTTGGGGCTACTGCACCTTTGTAAACATCTAGTCTGACTCAAATCAAGCCCAACGTGGTCCTAGAAAGATCCATTAACACAGTAGGGACTAAACACTGCTCACAACATGCAAAGAAAGCCACTGCAGATGACTGAGCTGAAGGAAAAAGCAGCTAAAACACAACACTGGGGTACACTAAACACACATAGGAGACATCCCTAAAGCACTAGGTTCTGGTGCTGCCTGCAGGGCACTACAGAACCTCTTCTTCATAAGGCCATTAATTTCAAGAGCAGGATATGTAGCTGACTTTATTAACACAGAGAAACAGGCACAGAGAGTTAGATAAAATGAGGAGAAAAAGGAATATGTCCCAAATAAAAACAGGAGAAAACCACAGCAAGACACCTAAGTGAAACAGATATAAGTAATATACCAGATAAAGAATTTAAAGTAATCATCATATAGGGGCGCCTGGGTGGCACAGCGGTTAAGCATCTGCCTTCAGCTCAGGGCGTGATCCTGGTGTTATGGGATCGAGCCCCACATCAGACTCCTCCTCTAAGAGCCTGCTTCTTCCTCTCCCACTCCCCTTGCTTGTGTTCCCTCTCTCGCTGGCTGTCTCTATCTCTGTCAAATAAATAAATAAAATCTTAAAAAAAAAGTAATCATCATATAGATACTCACTGGACTTGAGAAAAGAGTGGAGGACATCAGTGAGACCTTTAACAAAGAGATAAAAAAGAACCAATCAGAGGTGAAGAACACAATAAATGAAATTAAAAATATACTAGGTGAAATAAGTAATAGACTAGAGGAAGCAGAATGAATCTGTGACCTGGAAGACAATAATGGAAAGTAATCAGCTAAGCAAGTGAGAGAAAAAAAAATTATGCTAAATTAGAATAGACAGGGAACTCAGCAACTCCATCAAGCATAATAACATCTGTACTATAGGGATCCCAGAAAGAGAAGAGAGAGAAAAGGGGGCAAAATTTTATTTGAAGAAATAATAGCTGAAAAATTCCTGAGCCTGGGGAAGGAAATCGATAGTCTCATCCAGGAGGCACACATATCCAACAATAAAATCAACCTGTGGAGGTCTACACCAAGACACATAGTAATTAAAATGATAAGAAGTAGTGATAAAGAATTTTAAAAGCAGCAAGAGGGGAAAAAGCAGCAAGAGAAGACAGTCACATACAAGAGAAACCCTGTAAGGCTATATCAGTAGCATTTTCAACAGAAACTTTTCAGGCAAAAGGGGAGTTCTGTGATATATTCAAAGTGCACAAAGGAAAAAAATCTGCAGTTAAGAATACTCTATCCAGAAAGCCTAGCATTCAGAATAAAAGGGTGAAGAATTCCCCAAACAAAAGCTAAAGGATTTCATGACCACTAAACGAGCCCTACAAGAAATGTTAAAGGGGAGTGAGTGGAAAGGAAAAGACCAAAATAAGAGCAAGAAGAGTAGGAAGCACAAAGACAGTAAAAATAGGTATATCTGTAAAAATCAGTCAAGAGACTCATAAAATAAAAGGGCATAAAGTGTGGTACCATCTACATAAAATAAGGGGATGGGTAAAAAATGGGGTCAAACCTAAGTGAACATCAACTTAAAATAGACTGCCATATGCAGATATTATATATAAACCTAATGGTAACCACAAATCAAAAACCAGTAATACATATCCAAAGTATAAGGAGAAAGCAATCCAAGTATATCACTGAAGAAAGCCAGCAAACTATGAGAGAAGAAAGCAAGACAAGAAAGGATCAGAGAAGATGTATAAAAACAACCACAAAACAAGTAATAACATGGCAATAAATACATACCTATTAATAATTACTTTGATTGTAAATGGAAAAAACATTTCAATCAAAAGACATACAGGGTGAGAGAGTAGATTAAAAAACAAAACGAAACAAAACAACAACAACCAAAAAAACAAGACACATCTATAGGTTGTCTACAAGAGACTCATGTCTGACCAAAAGACCCCTGCAGATTGAAAGTGAGAGGATGGAGAAACATTTATCATGCACATGATGTCAAAAGAAAATCAGGGTGGGGCGTCTGGGTGGCTCAATCAGTTAAGCCTCTGCCTTTGGCTCAGATCATGATCTCAGGGTCCTGGGATTGAGCCCCACAGGGGCTCAGTTGAGCAGGGAGCCTGCTTCTCCCTCTGTCTGCCACTCCCCCTGCTTGTGCGCTCTCTCTCTGTCAAATACATTTTTAAAAATCTTTAAAAAAAAAAAAAAAAGGCAAGGTACCAATGCTTATATCAGACAAAACAGCCATTAAAACAGAGACTACAAAAAGAAACAAAGAGGGTCACTATATAATAATAAAGGGGACAATCCAACAAGAATACATAACAATTATAAATATTTATGCACTCAACATGGGAACACCCAAACACATAAAACAGTTAACAGCAAACAAAGGAACTAATTAATAGTAATACAACAGTAGTAGGGGACTTTAACATCCCACTTACATCAATGGACAGATCTTCCAAACAGAAAATCAACAAGGAAATGGTGGCTTTGCATGACATACTGGACCAGATGGATTTAACAGATACATTCAGAACATTACATCCTAAAACAGCAGAATACACATTCTTTTCAAATGCACACGGAACATTCTCCAGAACTGATCACATAATAGTCCACAAAACAATTCTCAACAAATTCAAAAAGATCAAAGTCATACCATGCATATTTTCTGACCACAATGCTATGAAACTAGAAATGAAATAGAAAAAAAATTTGGAAAGAGCACAAATACATGGAGGTTAAATAACACGCACTACTAAACAATAAATGGGTCAACCAAGACATCAAGAAAGAAATCAAAAATTGCATGGAGAGAAATGAAAATGAAACAAAATGGTTCAAAATCTTTGGGATGAAGCCAAAGCAGATCTAAGAGTGAAGTCTATAGCAATACAAGCCTACCTCAAGAAGCAAGAAAAGTCTCAAACAACCTACCCTTACACCTAAAGGAATTAGAAAAAGACATACAAAACCCAAAACCAGCAGAAGTAAGGAAATAATAAAGATTAGAGCAGAAATAATTGATATAGGGGCACCTGGGTGACTCAGTCCTTAAGCGTCTGCCTTCGGCTCAGGGCGTGATCACAGCCTTCTGGGATTGAGCCCTGCATCAGGCTCCTCCGCTGGGAGCCTGTTTCTCCCTCTCCCACTCCCCCTGCTTGTGTTCCCTCTCTCGCTGGCTGTCTCTCTCTCTCTCTCTGTCAAATAAATAAATAAAATCTTTAAGAAAAAAAGAAATAATTGATATAGAAACTAAAAATACAATAGAACAGATCCATGAAATGAGGAGCTGACTCTGAAGAGATCAACAAAATTGATAAACCTCCACCTAGACTCATTAAAAGGGGGAAAGAGAGAGAGAGAGAGAGAGAGAGAGAGGGGGGAGTCAAATAAACATAATCAGAAATGAAAGAGGAGAGATAACACTGACACCACAGAAAAGCAAAGGATTATAAGAGAATACTATGAAAAATTCTATGCCAACAAATTGGGCAACCTAGAAGAAATGGATACATTACTAGAAACATACAATCTACCAAAACTGAAGCAGGAACAAATAGAAAAATTTGAGCAGATTACCAACAAGGAAATTGAATTAGTAATCAAAAAACTCCCAACAAAAAAAAACTCGAGGACCAGATGGCTTCACAGGTGAATTCAATCAAACATTTAAATAAGGGTTAATACTTACTCTTCTCAAACTATTCCAAAAAATAGAAAATGAAGGAAAACTTCAAAATTCTTTCCAAAAGGACAGAATTACCCTAACACCAAAAACAGAGAAAGACACTACACACACACACACACACACACACACACACACACACGCACACACACACACAAAAGAGAGAAGTACAGGCCAGTATCTCTGATGAACTTAGATGCAAAAATCCTCTCTAAATATCAGCAAACCAAATCCAATAGTACACTGAAGAAATCATCCACGATGATCAAATAGGATTTATTCCAGAGATGTAAGGGTGGCTCAATATTCACAAATCAATCAACGTGACACATCACACTGATAAGAGAAAGGATAAAAACCATATGATCATTTCAACAGATGCAGAAAATTCATTTGACAAAGTACAACATCCATTCATGATAAAAACCCTCAACAAAATAGGTTTAGAAGAAACATATGCCAATATTAAAAAATGCCATTTATGAAAAACCAACAGCTAACACCAGAGTCAATGAAGAAAAACAGGGAGATTTTCCCTTAAGGTCAGGAACAAGACAAGGATATCCACCCTTACCACTTTTTTCAACATAGTACTGGAAGTCCTAAATATAGCAAGCAGATAAGAGAAAGGAATAAAAGACATCCAATGGTATAAAGAAGTAAAACTTTCACTGTCTGCAGATTATAGGATACTATATGTAGAAAACTTGAAAGACTCCACCAAAAAAAGTACTAGAACTGATAAATGACTTAAGTCACAGGACATAAAATCAATGTACAAAGATCTGCTGCATTTCTATATACTAATAATGAAGCAGCAGAACGAGAAATTAAGAAAATAATCCCATTTACAATTGCACCCAAAATAATAAAGTACCTAGGAATAAACCTAACCATAGAGGTGAAAGACCTGTACTCTGAAAACCGTAAAACACTGATGAAAGAAACTGAAGTTGACACAAAAGAATGAAAAGACATTCCCTGCTCATGGATTGGAAGAACAAACACTGTTAAAATATCTGTACTACCCAAAGCAATCTACACATTTAATGCATTCCCTATCAAAATACCAACAGTATTTTTCACAAACAATCCTAAATTTGTATGGAACCACAAAAGACCTCAAATAGTCAAAGCAATCCTGAAAAAGTAAAACAAAATTGGGAGGTATCACAATTCCAGACTTCAAATTATACTACAAAGCTGCAGTAATCAAAACAGTATGGTACTGGCACAAAAGTAGAAACACAGATCAATAGAACAGAATAGAAAATCCAGAAATAAACCCACAACTATATGGTCAGTTAATTTTTGACAAAGCAGGAAAGAATATCCAATGGGAAAAGGACAGTCTCTTCAACAAATGGTGTTGGGAAAATTGGACAGCTATATGCAAAACAATGAAACTGGACCACTTTCTTACACCATATACAAAAATAAACTCAAAAAGGATTAAAGTCTTATACATGATACCTGAAACCATAAAAATCCTAGAAGAGAGCACAGGCAGTAATTTCTCTGACATCGGCCATAACAACATCTTTCTAGATATGTCTCCTGAGGCAAGGAAAACAAAAGCAAAAAGAAACTATTGGGACTACATCAAAATAAAAAGCACAAAGAAGGAAACAATCAACAAAACCAAAAGGCAATCTATGGAATGGGAAAAGATATTTGCAAATGACATATCTGATACAAGATTAGTATCCAAAATATATAAAGAACTTATAAAACTGAATACTCAAAATGCAATCCAGTTAAAAAATGGGCAGAAGATACAAATAGTCATTTTTTCAAGGTGACATACAGACGGTTAAGAGACACATGAAGAGATGTTCAACATCCCTCATCACCAGGGAAATGCAAAGCAAAACTACAGTGAAATATCACCTCATACCTGTCAGAATGGCTAAAATCAAAAACACAAGAAACAAAAAGTGTTGTCAAGTATGTGAAGAAAAAGGAACACTTGTGCACTGTTGGGGGAATGCAAGCTGGGGCACCCACTGTGGAAAACAGTATGGAGGTTCCTCCAAAAGTTAAAATTAGAACCACCCTAATACTCAGTAATCGCACTACTGGGCATTTACCCAAAGAATACAAAAACACTAATTCGAAAGGATATATTCACTTGTATGTTTATTGCATATATTATTTATATAATAGTATTTATATAATGTTTATTCCATTATACATAAATACACATATATAGCGGAATATTATTCAGCCATGAAAAAGAATGAAATCTTGCCATTTGCAACAACATGGATGGAGCTAGAGAATATAATGCTAAGCAAAGTAAGTCAGTCAGAGAAAGACAAATCCCATATGATTTCACTCATATGTGGAATTTAAGAAACAAAACAAATGAACAAGGAAAAAAGAGAGAGAGAGAGACCAAAAAATAGAGACTTCACTATAGAGAACAAAGGTTATCAGATAGGAGGTATGTAGGGAATGGGTGAAATAGTTGAGGTGGATTAAGAGTACACGTGGGGCGCCTGGGTGGCTCAGTCGTTGAGCATCTGCCTTCAGCTCAGGGCATGATCCCGGCGTTCTGGGATCGAGCCCCACATCAGGCTCCTCCACTGGAAGCCTGCTTCTCCCTTTCCCACTCCCCCTGCTTGTGTTCCCTCTCTCGCTGTCTGTCTGTCTCTCTCTCTGTCAAATAAATAAATAAATAAAATCTTAAAACAAACAAACAAACAAAAAAAGAGTACATGTATAACAATGAACACTGAGTAATGTATAAAATTGTTGAATTACTATATTGTACACTTGAAGCTAGTATAACCCTGAATGTTAATTATACTGAAATTAAATAATAATGTAATAATGTAAAAAAGGCAATTATCTAAGAAATCCTCTTTATACATACCTTTAATGTGAAATCATGATTATTTATAATTGTCTAAAGTCATAACTTTAAGCATTTTATAACCTGTAAATACACACACGTAAGCTCTACGTATATATGGCTTTCTCTGGATATTTTCTTTGCCCATGATTCCAAGGTAAACATCAAACATTGGAAGTGATTCCTTCCCCTTCGAATCCAGGAAGATAAACAAATATTTTTTACCCACCACCGTCTAACAGATGTCCTGAGAAGGTATTGCTTGGCTTCCCCTCAGCACATCTTTTTGGTTTGGGGCATGTCCCACACTTACTAGCTTAAACTCAAATCACTGCCCATCCAGAATCTCTGTGATAGGGGTAATAAGGCCCATGCCTGCAGCTGTCAGAGTCATCGACAGATGAAGTGTTTAGTAAGACTGCAGTCTGGTCCACCACCCTTGCCAATATTCTAGGGAAAATTTGAGAAATTTAGCCAATCATTTGACTCTTGAACTTATTATCCATACATAAATATTTTCTTATTTTTTGCTCAGTTTGCTTTTTCAGACTACAAACACGGACTTCAGTTAGTAATAAAAATGTTCAATCTGAAATATTGGTCAAAACCGAGCTTTCTTTATGGCTAAATATTCTCTCTGTAACTTGAACCAGTTTTTGGCTACAAACTTGCTATAGGAAAAGGATGTATGTGTTTGGTGAGTGATCCTCAGAAGATCCCTACTAGGTCCCTCTATCCTGATACTCTTAATGCTGAGATGCTTTTATTTTGTTCTAGTACTCATTTTTGGTTCCTTCCTCAGGCTCTAGGAGTTCACATCTAGGTTTTTGTTAGTAGAGTGCCTTCACCTTTCCAAGCAGCTGGAAGAATCCAAGACCATCCCACAGAGTCACTTGGGACTAGTATATATTGCATGAGAAATAGCCATGTATACTTGTATGCTACAAATTCTGGGAGTTCAGCCCAACTGATCCCAGCAAAGCAGCACTCTAAAGGCTCCAAATTCAAAGTAATTCTCCAGACTGTCTCTAGCCTTCCTAAAATTCTTTAGCAGGAACAAGATCTTCAGCAGAGTATGACTTCAATCTACATGAGTCTCCTATTAAGTATTCTAAGTAGATTAACAGAAGTTCCACCGTGTTTGAGGGGCAGCTACTACCTCACGCAGTGGAATGGAAAAGGGACTTACAGCTCTACTTTCCTCAAAGAGATCCTACTCACAAAAACCTACTTTATTCATCTCTTTTATCTTTTTAATAATCTCAAAATGGGTGGTGGGTGGGAAGAGTGTGTTCTAGGATGCTGGAGTGATGGAATAAGTCTCAGGCCATATCCTCAAACACATTACAATTTACACATACCATTGCATGTCAAAGCTATTGTGCCTAGCTGAAATTCCAACTTTTAGGTCTTGTTACATTTGTAATGATTAAATTCAACAGTTTTCCAATTTATTCATTTTTAAAATATTTTCATTGTAAAACATACCAATGCTTGCTTAAAACTGTATAAAACATTTTAGAACAATCTTCCAAAGATTTTTAAAAAACATTCATTAAGTTTAAAAACACTTCATTAAATAAAGAACAGTTTTGTCATTGGCATGGCAATGTTTCATTATGAAGGTAGTTCTGTTTACAAATTTAGTATCTATTATTATATTAATATAAAATAAGCTTTGTATTAAATTATCTGGGACATATTAATTGTATTAATATATTCATTTACAGCATTAAAGTTGTTAACACTGATTTACATGCGCATTTAAGAAGAATGGGGCTGGTAGTAAAAAAGATCACAGACTAACACTGATTTAGTTAGTCTTTTCTAACATTTCTAGCACAGAGGTAGGTGCTGAATAAATGTTTTAATTTTGAAAGTATAACAAATTTCAGATTTTCTTTTTCTTCTTGTTCTTATCCTCTCCCTTCTTAAAAGCAATCAATAAATTCTTCAGGTCTGTGGTTCATCAGAAGAAGAAAAGATTTAATTGATCACATAAATTAGTCTAAATATAGTCAACCCAATTTAAATGGACAGTAGTCAAATTCATTCAGAGTATCTATAAGGATACAATCAAAGGACAGGAAAATCATTGCTTTAAAAATGCTGAATATTCACATGCATTTTAATGAGACTTGCATTTAGATGAAGACAATTAAGAAAAACTTTTAAACAGGTTAGAACTCAATAAACACTTCTGAAACTTTTTTTAAAATGTAATTTGCTTTACAGCCAAGCTCTTCCCTGGCAGCTCTCTATCGGTTCTTAGCAGCACATTCAGTGTAGTCAATGAGCCAGTTCCAAAGATATTTCAGGAACCTAGTTTGTGCTTAGGGGCAGCATTTTGGTAATTAGAACTTCTATTCTACACAAGTGGAACTTATTAGGGGGAGTACTTTAAGTGATTTAAGCAGGCAGGACTATTTGTACTTATTTTCTGAACTGCCAATATGTTAATCTAGCATCTGGTTGGGAGGGGCAGTTTGCTCTGCTCTGCCTCCAAACTTATCTTTGTTTTTTCTTTTCTCATAGAACTTAACTGCTCTTTACCTAAGTATACTGCTAATGCATATACTTCCTGAGATAATATTTGCTTTCATTTTGATAACCACAGTGCATAGCAATTATGCTAGGCCTTGCACATGGCACCTGTTTAATAAATGTTTGTAGAATTGAATTAGCCTTGTGAATTTTATTACCCTAAAGAAGTCATGGATATATGCTAACTTCATTATTTTAAACAACAAAAGTAAAAGCAATGAGAATATTAATAGCTAATATGTTAGAGCACTTTAATCAGTTGCTATTTCAAGCACTGCCTATGCATTAACTAATCCTCATGACAAGCCTAGCAGCAGGTAGATTTGTTTTCTCTTGTTTGCATAATTAGGAATTGAAATGATATGAAATTACATATTTTTTTTCTTGGTCATACATACAGTAATGGGTAAATTCAAGATTCAAAATCCAACATTCTAGCTTCACATAATTTGTGTATTCAAACAAACAAATCTTAAATCTTAGAGGCATTTTTGCTTATGGCTAGAATGGAATAATTTGGAACAGATCAATGTTCACATAGACACAACTATAAAAACCAAATAAAACAAAGAAATAATCTACTTAAAAGCATCGAGACTTGTAGAAACAGGGAAGACCAGACAGGCTAAAATTCTGGAAAAGAGAAAAACCTAAAAGGGAAAGCTTATTATCTGCAGTTGCTTTTTCTCTAGAGTATTCTTCTGGGAATGGGCAAGAGGCCAGGACAAGAACTGTATGCCAGGACAAGGACTGTGGCTATGAGTTACAGAAACCAGGGAATTTCCACCAGTTAGGTGCAGCTATGGCAATATGGCTAAAACTCAGGACACCTAATACACGTGGGTGGTCTCCCATAGAGATATTTCACAAATCCTGAAGCATACACAGCAGAAGGCAAAAAAAATCTAAGAAAAATCTCTGAAATGCAGAACAGAATTTTCTACAGTCTTGTGATGAGAAAGATATAAGGACCCAACAGGGGAAAAGAGCCTGTTTAAAAAACAAAACAAATAAATAAAACAAAGGCCCTAATGTGAAAACTCAAGAGGCCCAATACCTTTAAAAAAATGTGATAAATGGAAGTAGCAGAGCCTTAAGGAACTGCACCCTCACCTCAGGCTTTGACTGGATTTAGAGTTCAGCTCAACTTCCTCTTCCTGAAAGAGGAAAATGTGAGACCTTTCTAGAGAAAGTTAATTTCATCTGTTTCCTTTAAAATTTTGTTATACAAGTCCTCTCTAAGCATTCAATAAAATATTACCACAATTATTTTTAAAAGGACCAAAAATCTAGAAGAGAAATAGTCAATAGCAGCCCCAAAATTGGTTTAGATAATAGATTTTATTATTTTCCAAATTTTTAAATAGAAATACGATTAATGTATTTTAGAAAATAAAGAAAAATATGGAATCTTTAAAAATGAGTCAAGTGGGTTTTCTAGAGTTGAAAATAAAATATCTGAATTTAGAAATGTAATGGGATTAACAAAAATTAAAACAGATCAATAGAAATTATCCAAACTGAGTCCCAGAAGAAAAGAAAAGAAAAAATAAAATAGACTTGTAGAAAACTATGACAAGGTCAAATTTAAGTATAATTGAAGTATTGGAAGAAGAAGAGAGAAAATGGTATAGAGGAAATGTATGAAGAAATAATGGTCATAATTTTGCCCAATCTGATTAAAAAAAAAAAAAACCTCTACAAGGAGCTCTACAAATTCAAATAATAAGAAATACAACAAAACAAATATTCCTCAGCATACAATATGAAATGGCTACAAACAGAAATATCCTTAAAGGAGGGAAAGAAAAGAAAACATGTTAGTGTGAAAAAAAGCAACACTGAGTTTCTCAGGCAGGTAGGTAGATGATTAGATAGATAACTGGTAGATAGATAGATAGATAGATAGATAGATAGATAGATAGATAGATAGATATGTAGGTATACAGACTGACATAGATTTAGCACCTTTATGAACCATTAAAACATTTAGTTCCTTATAACATCTCCAAGTGAGGGAATTCAAATTGATCCAGATAGTCTGTTAGGTACTCTTATACCAATTTCACATATTCTCTTCCCAGTGACTTTTAGCTTGATAAAAATAACATATGGTATGAATCAATTTCACATTTTTATAGAAGTATCTAATTGAATTCATAGTTGTGCCTTAATCAATCACCTCACCAAGAACATATATTGCAGGGGTTCTCCTTATGGAAATTATATTTCCCTGACTTTACTGGATCCAACCTAAGTTTTCAAAATTCTTACCATTAATATTAAAATGATTATTTCAATGTTAGATCTGTTGTTTTATAATTCTCTTAAAGACTTTTTAGGCAGAGGAGCTGCAATAGCATCTACTTATTAATTGTGGGGTTTTTAATGATGGATTCCATATTTTAAACAAACAAGTCTAAAATTATGCTGAGTTCCTTCTGAACACTAAAGTCAATACGTAAATATATATAAATACATAGAATATATAATTTTATGTATCTATATATATTATCTATATTCCCCAAGATGATAATATCTTACATATATAAAGAACATTAAGAACATGTAAATGAAATTATAAAGAGGGAAATGATGTAGTTCTGTCTTAGCAAAGGTGAAGGTACCTGTATTTTAAGGTTGTCTTGTTCTTAGATTTTGAGAAAAAAACCCATTTGTTAACAGAAGAAATATAGTTGTGTGAGTATTTAAAGGGAGTTCTGGAGAAAATTATGATTTTTCATTTTCCACTTTGGACTATTTTTCAGTCTACCAATGTATGCATTTCTAGAAATCCATCTTTACTTCTCTGTATATACTCTTTCCTTAGGCAGGGTCATTTTTTAAAATATTTTAAAATATTTTATTTATTTATTTGTCAGAGAGATAAAGACAGACAGAGAGAGAGAACACAAGCAGGGGTTGCAGCAGAGGGAGAGGAAGAAGCACCTTAAAATTACATCACAGGAAGCAATTGTTTTTAAACATATATTATAGTTTTCCTTTATGTGTAGTTATGAAACAAATGTGTTACTATTACTCTCCAGATGCTGGGCTGTGAATGATACCTAAAATTTTAAAGATAACTTTCCCACCCAACCCTAGCTGTAGACCAAAACATATGGAGAGTTATGAGGAAAACATTTTTGACAGATACTACTTTTTTTTTTACTTATCTGCACATATTTGTTCGTATTTCCCCCAATTCCAAATATTGATACATACAGAAGCATACTTTCACTGACAAATGAAAAACTCCTACTAATTTCTTGTAGCAAAACTGTGTTTCTTCAAACATTCACTTAGAGCCCAATTTAAAGCCCTACTTAGGAAACAGTTTTAGGATATTTTTCCCTGGCTTTACTGAGGTATAACTGACAAAAATTGTATATAGTTAAGTTGTGCAAATTGCTGTTTTGTTACATGTATTGCACTCGGGCCGTACATCTCTATAGGTCCAATGCAATGAGACAGGCAGGCAATTTCAGTGGAATCTTCATAAATAAATAATAAAACAAAAACTATTTAGTTCTGTTAAAAGTGAAGCTAAAATTTAATGATATATCATAAGGAAAATCAATCATATATAGATTAGTAACAACCAAAGCCAAGACAGGTTTTATAGAAACAAAAGCTAGAACAATGTTGTTTTGTCTTGTTTTCTTCTTTAAAACTAATTGGCCAAAAGCTAACAAAAGGTCAATCTCTACCCTTGACCAGGCTGACTGCATCATTAGCAAAACAGTTTCACTTATTTATGGATTTATGGATTTTCTAAGAAATTTTTACTTTCTTTTGTGGAGTGTACTTGATATTTCTGTGTAATGGCTGCTAGTGACCTTACATTGGCACCTTTGACTCTCTGCTCTCTTTCAAATAAATAAAATCTTTAAAAAAAAAAAAATCAAGGGGAGGGACGTTATTACAGGGAATTGCTTACGCAGTTGGCAGAAAATCTGAGAACCTAACTAGGGACAGTAAAAGAAATACAGATTTCAAGGACAGAAAGCTATTAACTCTTAGGCTAGAGGGACAAAGACCAGAGAAATGTTACTAAGTATAGCAGTTAGTATCATAATCTGCAGCTGGATGTGATGGGTGTATTCTCTATGTGCTGGAGCCATGCTGGAAATGTAATCTTTTTCCAGAGATGATGACTGAGGCATGGAGACATGGAGACATACCACACCATCTCCAGCTGCCGCCACCTATTATCCAAATTGCCGGAAGTAAGAGACCATGGGACTTGGGAATGAACCCTCCATGAATTATTATATGTTAATAATAATAATAAAAATAAAATTTGTATATATGAACACAACATAATAAAACAGAGTAAAGTAAGGGTGAACTTAATATAAAAGTTTAAAGACTAGCAGATTGTCTAAATCTATGAGGAAAAGTCTGAACTCTTGTTCCCAGGTTAAGATTCACTGAGGACCTGAACAAAAGTCCTTTAAAGATTGTTAATCACATGGACTATAGAGTGATACACAATAGAGCCTTAAACTTAAGGGCTAGGGTTACCAGTCCCCACACAGTAAAAAAAAAAAAAAAAAAAAAAAAAAACCCACACATAACTTTTAACTCCTCAGGAACTTAACCAGCAATAGCCTACTGAGAACTAGAAGTATTACCATTAACATGAACAGTTAAGTAACATATTTTTGTATGTTATATGTACTATATACTGTATTCCTACAGTAAAGTAAGCTAAAGAATATGTTGTTAAGAAAATCATGAGGAAGAAAAAGAAAATTATAAGGAAGAGAAAATACATTTACATTACTGTACTATAAAAAATCCACATGTAAATGGATTTGTGTAGTTCAAACCTGGGTTGTTCAAGGGTCAACTACATTTCTCTAAGTATTTTAATTAGTACTGAAGTCCATGATATATTTTTTGAAAACAAAACCACAAGTAATCTTTCACAGTAAGATCCATTAGACAACAGATGATATCTAAAAGTTTTGCCTTTCACTTAGTTTCTTTGATGGGATTCAAACTCCATAGTTGGCAGGGAAAGAGAAATACTGTATGGTATCTATCGCTTACATGCCAAAAAGTTACACACATAGAAACAAACAGAGAGTACAGTGGTGATTATTAGGGGATACAAGGTGGGGGAAATGGGGAGATACCAGATAAAGAATACAAACTTTCAGTTACAAGATAAATATAGTTCTGGGGATCTGATGTACAGCATGGTGACTATAATTTAATAAAACTACACTGTACATTTCAAATTTGCCAAGAGAGTAGATTATAAGTGTTCTCACCACACACACACAAAATGGTAACGAGGTGAGGTGATGGATGAGTTAGTTAACTTGACTGTGGTAATCATTCACCATGTATACATATATCAAATCACCATGTTTTACACCTTAAATATATACAATTTTACTTGTCCATCATACCTCCATAAAGCTGGGGAAAAATAAGATCTCTGACGCATTTGACAAAAATATAATTTAGAATTCTAAACTTATTTTATGGTAAGACAAGTAATTATTTAATTTAAACTCATTTGGAGGCAGCTACCTATATTACTAATAGAACCTCAGAATTTCCAGTAACCTACACCCAAGGCATGACACAAGAAACCTTACAGTTGAGCACGGTACTAGGGGATAACTGGTCCCAGGCAAGTGTTTTGAGACTAGTAGGCGCTTAATAAAAAATACACAAACAAAAACACAAACTAGATACTTGGTAGGAAATGGTTCCACGTTGAAAAATAGTTGAGACTGATTCTAAATCTCTCTTCAATCATCTTTAGTTCTCTTTTCTTTTCATCAGAATGAATTAGGAAGCATTAGCTTGAAGGGCCTGACGATATATGAAGTCCTCTACGCAGCAGAGAAAATACTTAGTGAGGCGTTAAGAACTTTACATTAAAAAGTAAACAAAGCTTATCTTAGTGATTAGCTGAATTCTCTAGCTATTGCAGAAAATGTAAGGCAGATTTATTCAATCATTCATTCTATTAAATTAATTTATTCAATGACTCTATACTAGAAATTATTATTTAGCACATTCCTACTAATTTAAAACCATTGCCTAGTCAGGAAATAAACCTAACCTAGGATTTATACTTTTTCATTAAAAGCACTTATTGTCTCCACCTCTGCAGGAGACAGTAGGTCCTAAACAGATATCTGAATCCGAGCCAGCTGTTTCTTGGAGCTCTGTTTGCACAACTCACTTCTTACTCACAATTTATAGGACAATATGGTGTACATATTTATTATACATAGCATGCACATGGATGATGTGAATATCTTTACTTTATCTCATTGTTTTATTGCTTTCTCCCAATCTTACCTAAATATATACCAACTCAGCTTTTGCAGTCTTTTGCATGTAACTTTTCCCCCTTGTATTTCTCTTGCTCCAGTTATTCTGTTGATATTACGCCCTGGTTATATCTACCTCTTTCAGGTCTGCACTGGCTGGAGCAAAACACAATGGCTTTGACAGGTCTAATTTTGACTAGTTTCTCTTTAAAATCATGGCAACCAACAAAGATCAAGTGGACTCACAATGATGTCCAGCAATCATACAGTTTCAATCCCCCATATCAGATATGACTATTTAATCTCTTCTCTTCACTCAAACTTCCAAACACTGCTTCTTAAAACAAATGCTCAACTTATGACCTTCTGCCTACTTTACAGAGGAAAAAGAACCAATCAAACTTAAATTTCAGCAGACTACCAAAGTCATATCCATCCCCACACTCTGCCTGATACCAGGGGTGAACTATTCATGCTCTTTGCTACTGTCATTCTTTCTATGTATTTACTACATAATTTTGCAATTATGAAACAGAGGGGTTACTACAATGTTTTTGTTATATCATCAACCTAAGTATATTTAGCTATTCTATTTGAAGTGGTTGCCTAAGATATCAGATATCAGAAATGATATGGTTTGCTGTATCCTTTCATCAATTTTTTTTAATTTTATTTATTTATTTGAGAGAGAGTGAGAGAAAGAGAGCATGAGCAGGGGGAGGGGCAGAGGCAGAAGCAGACTCCCCATTGAGTAGGGAGCCCCATGCAGGGTTCCATCCCCCCTCCCAGGTCAGGATCATGACCTGAGCCAAGGGCAGAGGCTTAATCAACTGAGCCACCCAGGCGCCCCTCCTTTCATCACTTTGAAGTAGAAAAATCATTTAAAAATTCACTTCAATTTTAAATCAAGATAAAAACATTAAAAACGTAATGTTTCGTGAACAGAAATACAGCTTAATGAATATACAGAATCCCAGTTCTAAACTTAGATTAAAATCATAATAAAAGCCTAACCATGTCTGTCTGCCTACATGAAACCCCAGATTGTTTCTAGATGTATTTAAGTGGGTGGGGGAACCTCTAGTAGAACCACACTTCAATGACTCATGATTATGATTCTCCTCCCCATCCCCCTCAAATTTTTACTAATAAAAATGTCATCAGATTAGAAAAAACATATTTTTTTGATTCATGGAGAAAAATTGTAAAGTATTTCATAGACGCATAATGACATAAGAGCATACTTCCACACCTCAATCAATCCTTTTTTGGATGGTATATAATCCAAATTCACTTTGGACCCAAGCAGTGTTGTGATTTCAATTTAACATCTCTTCACTTTTAGGAAATAGCAACTGGGATTCATGCAAAATCAAACTCTCTGTCCATGAAATTCTTCAGAGTTTATCTTGCATGAGAAACTAGGAAATGTTCTATAAATATTCATAAGCTGGCAGTTACCCATAGTTGAGATATATTTGAGGTATGAAAATAAAAGCTCATAGAAAAGCTTAACCTGATTATTTTAAAATTGAGTAGGAACTTTTTGTAAGGGCTCATGCATGACCAATGTGTTTATTTTAAACAGCTCCTTTTACTATCTTGTTTTCCATGTTTTAGCCAGTATTAATGTAAAATGATTTCCTATAATAGATGTTATTCCTTCTGATGCTTACTCTGCTGTATTGGTCGTCTTGCTTGGAGGTTATCATAAACAGAGAAACTTTTTTATATACCCTGTCAATACTTAACAGTACCTCCACGTTCTTACCACTCTCACTTTTTTATGTGATGTCTGCCAATTTCTACTCTCACCCAAACTTCTGATTTACAATGTTTGTGAACTTAGCAAACCAATTTTTCCTATTTATCAAAATAAATATTTATCAAAATCTATTTAACATAGGAATAATTCAGAAATTAAGCCTTTATAATTTTTATGAATATATATATACCAGGTGATTGATAGGATGATCACGTTAGTGAAAAAAGTCCTGGAAGATATTGCTATAATTATCGTATTTGGAGTATTGCAGGATCTCTGAGTTCATTCTTCTTGACTCAAAAGAAATTTATGCAAATGATATCCCAATTAAACTTAGCAGTATAAAAAGGATTCTTATTAAGAGAGAAATTTTCTAGAGACCAGATCTAATTTAAGCAAAACATATGCAAATGACCATATAATAAGACATTTTAAACATATAAAATGAAATAAGACCAATGTGTGTGCTTTCTATTCTATAAAAGTTATTCTAGAGATAATTAATATTATCTTTGTTATTCTCACTTTACAATTATCAGAGTTTCTCTTATATTAATAAAAGAGTTAAGATTTTGTTGCACAATAAATAACTTTCCTGGTAGGAAATTTTAAGGATCAGTATTCATATGTCATGTTAATAAACCAATTTGGTAATGCTTTGGAGTGGAATGGTTGAAAAATGGGACTATTACTTTTGCCTCACTAAATTTCTAGGAAAGGAAAAAACCCTTGTCTTTATTAAAGTGGTTGAAATAAATGAGATCAAGTCTTTGCTATTTTTCATGACTGCATATTTTATATGGCCCAGAAGCATCAAATCAATTTTACAAATTTCCTTAGAATTATTTCTAGGAATCAGATCTTTTAAATATGTTCTTCCATATTCAATATATTCACACCATACAGACTTAGCAATAATATTATATATCCAGCTTATTATTTCACTGAAGAAAAATTCCACACAGACCATAGCTATGTAATTTAAGGTACATAACTATATATGTGTAACAACTCTCCCTACAAAGGTTTAGATAATTTACATCACCCAGAAAATGATCATGTGTTTTTCAGTCAAACTCAAGCTCCATCAATTAACATTCTTCTGAGCTCTACCACCATAGATTAGAATAGTGCTATTTTGAACTTCACATAAATGAGATCATACAGTATCTACTCTTTTCTCTCTGGTTATTCTCACTCAATAAAATGTTTTGAGATACAGTCAAGTTGTAGCATGTGCTAGTTTATTCTTTTTGCATTTGTTTAGTGAAGAATTAAACTCTGGTTTTCGCCCTCCACTACCTGGAGATGATGCCTAGGCCCTTGGAATGTCACATCTGTTAGGAATATCTTTGTTCGCACGGGAGCTTTGGCTACCAGACAATCTGACAACATGATATATAATGGGAGCTTTGATTTGTGCAGTATCAGTCCTTTTCCAGAAGGACTGTATCAGCCAACCTCTGAAAGGGCTAAAGATAGGCAGAATGTGGGGCGCCTGGGTGGCACAGCGGTTAAGCGCCTGCCTTCGGCTCAGGGCGTGATCTCAGCGTTATGGGATCGAGCCCCACATCAGGCTCCTCCGCTATGAGCCTGCTACTTCCTCTCCCACTCCCCCTGCTTGTGTTCCCTCTCTCGCTGGCTGTCTCTATCTCTGTCAAATAAATAAATAAAATCTTTAAAAAAAAAAAAAAGATAGGCAGAATGTGATCAACCCCCACTAAAAACTCTGGGCGTTAAGACTTCAATGAACTTCCCTGTTTCACAAAATTCTGTGCTTTACCACACATCATAACAGGAGAGTAAGGCATCCATGACTGCACAGGGAGATGAAAATGGAAGCTCTGTGCTTGGTAACTTTCCTGGGCTCTAACTCTTTGAACTTCCTCTCTTAGCTAATTTTTTCAGCCTTATTGTGATATAATTGACAAATATAAGTTGTATACATTGAAGGTGTACAACTTTATATTTTTATATACATATACATTGTGAAATGATCATCACAATCAGGCTAGTTAACATATCCATCACCTCACATAGTTGTGTGTGTGTGTGTGTGTGGTGAGAATGCTTAAGATCTACCCTCTTAGCAAAGTTCAAGTATACAATATAGTATTGTTCGTTGTAGTCACATTGCTGTAGATTAGATCTCTAACCCAGTCATCTTGCATAACAAACTCTGTACACTTCAATCAATATATCCCCATATTTCGTACCGCCTAATCCCTGGCAACCACCATTATATTGCACTGTGTCTATGAATTCCACATATAAGTAGATTATGCAGCTTCTCTTTTTGTGTCTGGCAATAGAGAAATACAAGAATCCTAAGGAAAGACTAATTCAGTACAAGAGTATTACCAACTTTGTAGTTTATAACAGCATTCTCAGTGCTTAATCACAGTATCGAATAGTAGCTTCTCACTAAATATTAGTAGAATAAACTAATTTTTTCAATGGTGATTCAAACAGGAGTGCCTGGGTAGCTCAGTCAGCTAAGAGTGCAACTCCTGATTTTTGGCTCAGGTCATGATCTCAGGGTTGTGAGATGGAGCTCTTGCCAGGCTCCATGCTCAGTGGGGAGTCTGCTGGAGATTCTCTCTCTCTCCCTCTCCCTCTGCCCCTCCCCCTGCTCATGCACTCACTCTCTCTCTCTCTCAAATAAATAAATAAATCTTTTAAAAAATGGTGATTCAGATCACCTATCTTTGCCCTCATTGCTTACAGGACTTTCTCTGGGTGCAACTTCAACGGTGAGGAGATAGTTTAAACACAGATCTTTGAGGTTAGATATTTACTTAGGATCTTAAATTTTCAGTAAACTAATACAATATTCAATATTATTCCCCTTTGCAAGAAGGATAGTTATTTGGTCAAAATCTGTATCACTTATCTCTCAAAAGTTAGAAAGCACCCACACTGATGAAGACTGCTTCTCTGATCTTGAGAACTGTCCTGACCTTTAGGCCCACATATTTGGGCAATTTAGAGAGGTCTTTTTGTGAGTGGCACTAGTTTTGTCTGTATTTGAAAATTTGGCTCACCTGCAATATTAATATCTCACACTTCATGCTACATACATCAACACAGGTGCTTACCTCTCACTTGCATGGAATTAGCTATGTTCACATATCCTACTGAAAAGGAGCCACAGATAGTAATGCTCCATGACTCCAGACCCTCTCACGGCTAACTAAATCACAGATGAGCAACTTGAGCAAAGGACAGACAAGCTGTATTTCTAGCAGCTTAATGCAAAGTACTTGCCAATCCTGGGCAATGATTTCTAGCAAAGCTAATCAGAATATTTTCAATTGACTAGAAGAAAAACAAATATTCCGCTCACAGTGGGAAAAGTAGATTAAAACAAAACAAAACAAAAAAGCAGTTGCATTAGCTGATGGCTCAGCACTAAAATGAACATCCAGAGTCTACAGACTTGGATTCTGAGTGATTTGTTTTTGTTCCTGAGAAGCTCTGGACCTACTACCTTTTTGTTCTTCCCAAGACCTGTCTTTCTTTTCTTTTTTCTTTTTTCTTTGTATGAGTCATGACTTTACCTCCATGTGGCCCCCAAATTAACATATTACTTAAAATAATTCAAGTGAATTTCTATTCCTTGTGACAGAAGGCACTTAATTACAATAATCTTGCATGAAGCTCACACTTACCCAGATGACCAACTTTCTACATTGCTGACACTTTGTTTTTACACTATGTTTTAATTTCTCAACTTTCTTTCTCTTCAATTTTTTTTTCCTAGAGTAATAATTCTTTTGGTATTAAAGGAAAAAATACCCCGCTTGTTTACTGAGGAGCTAACTCTGTTGTCATCTGCATCCCCAAATTTGTACCTCCCTTCATACATCTCCTCTAGAAACTCCCCTCATCACTCTTTCCCAATCTCTTCCCCAATGTCTTCCTTACTTGGTGAATGCCTTATTTCATCATTGCTTTACCTCAGTTTAGAAATGTATTACATTATTATACTTGCATCCTAAGGAAGAATCCTCTTTTGTCCAATGTTTTTCTATCAAGCTATTATCTATTTAGCATCACATTTCTTGAAAGAATAGCCTGCATTTATGTCTTTCAATTCCTCTGGAAGCATTTATACCTCAATCATTTTGAAATGTTGGGACACCTGGGTGGCTCAGTCAGTTAAATGTCTGCCTTTGGCTCAGGTCATGATCCCAAGGTCCTGGGATCGAGTCCTGCATAGGGCTCCTTGCTCAAGGGGCGGGGGGAGACTGCTTCTCTCTCTGCCTGCCATTCCCTCTGCTTGTGCTCTCTCTCTCTCTCTTGCTGACAAATAAAATCTTAAAAAAAAAAAAAGGAATGTCACTTCTACTCAACTTAACCATTATAAATTTTATTTCACATCACTAATGGCCAGGCATTCAAAAAATGTCTTCATTTTGATTTTTGTTTTCTATATCTACATTGATGTCTATGATACAATTGATAATGCCATTTATCTTTTGTATATCCATAACTTGTTCCCAAGGACTACATAAAGGGTAGGGGATAGAAGGGACAGAAAGGAAAGGCTGCTATCCTATGTCAACAAATAAAAAATAAGAGATCTTCTGCCTGTCTCTTAAAGTTTGGTGTTCTTATGAATTTTCTCCTTAGAACTCTTATCTTTTTCTCGTTCTTATCCTCTTAATGTACATCTTTTGTGTGTTACTCTTGGGAAGAGTCTCTAAGGAAAAAAAAAGATTTATTTTAGAGAAATCTTTAGGGTGGGGGGAAGGGGAGAGGGAGAGGGAGAGAGAAACCCAAGCAGACTCTTGAGCATTGAGCCTGACGTGGGGCTTGATAACAACCTCAAGATCAAGACCCCAAGATGAGGACCCTGAGATCACAATCTGAGCCAAAACCAAGAACTGGATGCTTAACTGACTGTGCCGCCCAGGAGCCCCTACACCGTTGGGAAGAATCTTAAGAGGACAGATTGTTGCTAAACACCATACTTCTGTGTGCAATCTTACAAAATTTAGTGTATGCATCCTTCTCCACTCTGCTATATCAGGAGGCTAACCTATTCGGTCTACACTAATGAGCTCTCTTAACCTACCACTTATGGTTAGGTTTGGCCAATGAGGTTCACTAACAGAAGGTCAAGGAAAGGAGGAAAGTAAAGCTCAATTATGTATTCTACAATATGTATTGAATTATCTATTCAATTATGTATTCTTTCTTCCAATGGGGTTCCCAAAGGTTGGCAGCATCCCTTGACCGAATAACATACTTTTTATCTGTTATTCTTCTTTACATGGTTTGTTCACTCTGAATTCTGGGAGTAATTTCCTCTTATTTAGAGTTAGAGGCATGAGTGGATTTCAGCTATTACTAATCCTGGGGTTAGCATCTCTTATAGTTCCATAAACACTTTACTGAACTGTTCTCAAATTACCCAGTTAAAGTATGCCATCTGTTTCCTCTCAGGGCACTGACAGAGACAGCACTCTTCATATAGCTATGAATTTTCATTTTCCATCATGTTTTTGTGCTGTTTTCTTTTTGGTGTCTCTCCCTGAAAGATAAACAAATCCTCACAT